>NC_139666.1:2185305-2202805 GCF_951799395.1 Argentina silus
ACACACACACACACACACACACACACACACAGAGACACAGACACACACACACACACACACACACACACACACACACACACACACAGACACGCCAAGCTCATACACTTACAGGAACTTAAACACAGACAGGATGTCCACACCAATGACCACAGATATAAACAGAATTACAGTGGTGCTTCTAGGTGCTTCTAGGTGCTTCTAGGTGATTCTAGCGTCCACAAACAGTCACTGTCACCAACAAGGCTTAATATTAGCTACACAAAAACAACCCAGAAGAAACACTGCTAGAGTTTCACCTCCCTCGCCCTGGAACATGGCAGAAGGGGAAGAGACATACAAAATTGCAGCTTGGCACAAAATGGCAGCTTGGCACAAAATGGCAGCTTGGCACAAAATGGCAGGTGTAGTACCTTGGCATTGAGCACCAGGAAGAGAGGGTGGTCCGGTGTGGCCTGGGCCCTCCACTGTAGCACGTCCTGCATGTACAGGAACTGTAGGAGGGAGAGAGAGAGAGACAGAGAGAGACACAGAGAGAGAGACCCTCAGACAGCCACTCAGACAATAACAGGCCTACACACAAAACGAAGTGGTGCTTTATCCAATGAGCATGTTGTGAAGTGGGCTGACTGACCAATGAGTGACTGACATGGCTGGTAGAAGTGGTATGAAGTAGACCCGGGGCGAATACAGTCAAACTCTGGAGATGTGCTTGATTTAGTTTGCTCAGAGTCCAAAATAAATCTCACACACAGACACACAGACAGACAGACACACAGACAGACACACAGACAGACACACACACACACACACACACACACACACACACACACACACACGTATTTGCCCCAGGTCTGGTATGGAGTGCTTGCTGTGTGTCTTACCTGTGTGTGAGGTGGAGGTGAGAGAAGGTGAAATGAGGATGAGGACGGTGTCTACCTTACGTGCCTGGTCATTGTCCTCCAGCTGACTCACGTCTCTCCCGCACGCCTGGGCGATCCGCTTCCCCGCCACCAGGTTGCCCACTATCATAGAAGCTGGACCCACCTCTGCCCGACACAACAGCACATCATCATCATCCTCATCATCATCATCACAATCATCATCACCACCACCATCATCACAGTCATCACCATCATCATCATCATCATCCTCCTCATCATCATCATCACAATCATCATCATCACCACCATCATCCTCATCACAATCATCACCATCATCACAATCACCATCATCACCACCATCATCCTCATCACAATCATCACCATCATCACAATCATCACAATCATCACCACCATCACCATCATCACCACCATCATCCTCATCACAATCATCACCATCATCACAATCATCACAATCATCACCACCATCATCATCATCACCACCATCATCATCATGAGCAACAGAGGTAAGAGAGGTGAGTCTGATGCAGTGAAATGAGTAAAGAAGACTCTATGGAGACTCTATGGAGACTCTATGGAGACTCTATGGAGACTCTATGGTGACTATGGAGACTCTATGGAGACTCTGTGGAGACTCTATGGAGACTCTGTGGAGACTATATGGAGACTCTGTGGAGACTCTGTGGAGACTCTATGGAGACTCTGTGGAGACTCTGTGGAGACTCTGTGGAGACTCTGTGGAGACTCTGTGGAGACTCTATGGTGATATTATATTCTGCCACACCCAATTTGGAACATTTCTTTCCATAATCCTAGATGGAGTCATACACCCTCTGTCCCACAGCGTAAAACAATCTGCTGTTGTTCTGGGATTTCATTTCCTGAGCCTGATGACGGTGAGTTGAGCCCCATCCCTCCTCCCCCCCAGCCGACGGTACCTGGCTGTTTCTGCCGAGGCTTGGGCAGGTTGGTGACGCAGGTGTGGGGGCACATCAGGACGTTGCAGGGGTGCAGGGCCCCCTCCAGGAAGCGCTGTTTGGTCTCTGAGATGTGGATGCCCCCCAGGGGGGCCTTAGGGAGCGTGTTGGCAGGCACCAAGGCCAGGCAGTAGACCCCCACCTGGTGGATGCTGTCGATCGCCTGGGCACAGGACATACACACACACACGGAGGACGGCTCAGAGGGACCAGGACGTGGACGGGAATAATGTGTGTGTGTGTGTGTGTGTGTGTGTGTGTGTGTGTGTGTGTGAGTGTGTGTGTCCTACCTGGAGAACACGGCTCATCCACTGGAAGCTGTCCTCCTCCGAGGCGTCTGGTCTCTGCTCTGCCACCACCACGATGCGCTCATCATGAAGCACAGACACAGAGAACACTGCTATCCTGCAACACACACACACACACACACACACACACACACACTGAAACACACACTGAAACACACACACACACACCGAAACACAACAACACACACATACACACACTGAAACACAACAACACACACACACACACACACCAACAACGGTCAACGGCGTTGGTCCTCCTTACCTCCCCCTGTACACAAACTTCATGGGCTCCACCGCCAGCGCCGTGGCGACCACGTCATCAGCGTTGTGCCTCCGCCCGCTGACCACCATCAGCCCATCCATCTTCCCCACCACGAACACCAGGTTGTCCTGGCGACCACACACACACAAACTCACTCACGTCATCCAGAACTACAATAAAAAACTAAACTAAACTGAAAGTTGTTGTATAAACCTTTATCCGTGTCCTGCACTTCCACCTCTGATTCAACCCCTCTGATCAGCTCATCATCAACCTGCTACACGTTTGAATCCGCCGTGTTCGTACCGAGTGACACCAAAAGTGTGCGCCCCCGGGAGGGGGCCCCCTACTGGAGGACAGCCGCCTACGGCCCGGCTCAGGGACAGCGGCGGGGAACTCACCGGTCCGACGAAGCCCAGCAGGGAGGTTCTGGTGAACGGCCGGTCACTGATGGGCGCTCCTGAAGCCTTCACTGGGATGGTCTGGAACGGAAAAGGACGTTATGAAACACACACACACACACACACACACACACACACATATGCCAGATAGACACACACACACACACACACACCAGACACACACACACACACACACACACACACACACACACACACACACACACACACACACACACGGCAGACACACACATGCATCAGACACACACATACGTCAGACATACACACACACACACATATGCCAGACACACACACACATACGCCAGACACACACACACACACACACACACCTCAAAGATGTTCTTGGTCATGCCAGGGAGGCCGTAGTAGGCGATGCCCATGGTGCCAGAGCTCACGCAGATCTCGCCAACCTCGTCCGTCTGGCAGAGGTAGGGCGTCCCATCCACGCGCACCACACACACCAGGGCTGTGGGCGCATAGTGATGACGTCACACTCGCATACAGTACATCCTCTGACGATACACCAACTCAGTTTATCCGTTTCTAGAACACAGTCTACACTCCTACCTAGGGGGGCCTGATATTATTCCTGGTAAGGGAAAACCTCCTGGCCCCAGTCATGCCACGAACAGTGGTCTACACAGAGGTGAACGTGGCGTTAGAGGGACGTACCTCCGGGCATGACCTGTCCCACGTCCTGCACCGTCAGGACCGACAGCTTCTCCTCTGTGTCCACCCGGATCACGCTGTGGCTCAGCCCGCTCATGGACAGAACCGCCTTCCCTGGGGGGGGGACGCCCATCTCTGGAGGTCTGCAGGACACACACACACACACACACACACACAGGTTCAGACGTGCCAAACGTACACACAGGTACACAGGTATACTGTATAGGGATGTGTGTGTGAGATATCTCTGAAACAGTGTTCTTCCATCCCGGTCCTGTGGCCTGGCGTGATCCACACACGCGCCCATGTCGGCACGGGTTAGAACCCGGCCCATGTCCTGCTGACACACCCTCTCCTCATCACTTCCTGTCTTTCTCTACTGTCTCTGTCCAATCAAAATGGGAAAAATACGAGAGTAGGGCTGTCTCCAAAAAAGAACATTTTATCGGCCCACGGGTTAGGGCTTGTGTGTGTTAGTGCTCGCCTAGAACAAAATCCTGCACACCAAGGACCAGGATTGAAGAACATTTCACTGTCCTACACACACTTAAAGGCAAAGTGTGACATTTTGGATGTTATCTGGGGTGTTGTTTAATAGAAATGTTGCACTATCCCTCCTTACACAGGAACTAAATCCCCCCCCCCAACCCTAACCCTACCCCCCTCCCCCCCCCCCCCCCCCCGATCGAGCAAAACACTGATCGAGCAAATGCAGTGTTTGCGTTCCAGCAACATTTGCAGCGATGTGACTGTATTTGTGACTGTATTTGTGACTGTATTTGTGAGAGTGTGAGCTGGGCTTGTGTTGGCTGAGTTGGTACGGTGCAGTAACACCCCTTCACCTGCGGATGGCGACAGTCATGGCTTCAGCAGAGCTGGCACATGGGCAGATCACCTCAGGTCGGAGCCCACGTGCCTGGAACACGTTGAGGAAGGCGTCGCAGGAGGATATCGACCCTGTGTCCACACACACACACACACGCAGACACACAACACACACACACACACACACACAGACAGACACAAAGAAAGACACACATACGGACAGACACACACACACACACACACACACACACACACACACACACACACAAACGAAACAAACACGGTTCATCAGCTCAGGGAGCTCAGAGACGGTGAGAAGCGTATGCTGCATTTCCCCCTGCGACTGAGACTCACAGGGGTTGGCCCCGTCTGCTACGATCAGCATGCGCAGGGAGCTGAGGCTGACGTCCCTCTGGTCCCTCTGGGCCAGCAGCGACCAGTGCATGTCCCTGGACTTCACCACCGCGACCCGCGCTGCACACAGAGACAGAGACAGAGTCACACACACCTCAGCCAATCACAGGCCTCCTCACACAGCCAGGCGGCCAATGAGGCCACAGCCTCACACAACAGGGCAGCCAATGAGAGCAAAGCCTTAGTTAATATAATGACTCAGCGCCCTGGAAACGTGTGTGTGTGTGTGTGTGTGTGTGTGTGTGTGTGTATATGTGTGTGTGAATATGTGAATGTGTGTATGCGCGTGTGAATGTGTGTGTGTGTGTGTATATGTGTGTGTGAATATGTGAATGTGTGTATGCGCGTGTGAATGTGTGTGTGTGTGTGCGTGTATATGTGTGTGTGAATATGTGAATGTGTGTATGCGCGTGTGAATGTGTGTGTGTGTGTGCGTGTGTATGTGTATATGTGAATGTGTGTGTGTGTGTGTGTGTGTGAGAGAATATGTGAATGTGTGTGTGTGCGTGAGTTTGTGTGTGTGTATGCGTGTGAATGTGTGTACGTGTGTGTGTGTGTGTACGTGTCTATGTGTGTGTGTGTGTGTGTGTGTCTATGTGTGTGCACACCGTCTCACACCTCCAACCCACACACATAACAACCCCTCAGAGGAGCTGAGAGACGCAGACAGACACACTGGGGTCCGGAAGGAGGAGGGGGGGGGGGCCTCACCTTTGTAGGTGTGCACCTTCTGGATCCAGGAGAGAGGGTTGACCTTCATCAGGGAGTAGGGGATGCTGATCACGTGCATCCTCTTCATGACACTCTGCCATGCAATCACAACAACAAACAAACACACTCATCATCACCGCGGCTGTGACATCACCGCGGCCGTGACATCACCACGGCTGTGACATCACTGTGGCCGTGACATCACCGCGGCCGTGACATCACCACGGCTATGACATCACCGCGGCTATGACATCACCGCGGCTGTGACATCACCGCGGCTATGACATCACCACGGCTGTGACATCACCGCAGCTATGACATCACCACGGCTGTGACATCACCACGGCTGTGACATCACCACGGCTATGACATCGCCGCGGCTGACAGGGTTAACGGGGGACACAGCTGGACGGAGGGGCTTGGTTAGTTGTCTGCTCTGTGCTGCCTCCACACACACCATGCCAGGGAGAACAGACATTCAGACAGTACAAGTCAGGCACGACATGTAGCCTACTGTGTGTGTGTGTGTGTGTGTGTGTGTGTGTGTGTGTGTGTGTGTGTGTGTGTGTGTGTGTGTGTCTGTGTACATACGTTATACGAGTGTGTCTGTGTGTGTTTTCCATCCATATAATGAGTGTTGTTAAAGCTGGCCTTCGGCCACTCACAGTGAGAACCCCATGCCAGAGTCCTGCATCTCTCTTGAAGTCCAGGACGTTGGTTATGGTCTCAGCTGCAGGGCAAACAAACATTCACAGTCATGTTAACTGCTACTGAAATGTAATCAGATTTAACTTATAAATGTTTGTTTATTTATGGTAATCAATAGAGCTACTTAACATTTCCTTTGCAACTTAAGAATAAGGTTATAGAAAAAAAACCTCCCAAAAATAATATTCTGCTAAATTAAACATGTCTTAATCGTAAATTTCCTTCACCAGCATTGTCACTAAATTCCCAGAAGACATTACTGAATTCACGCTAAAATTAAAATTAAAATTCTGACCTTGATAACACAAAAGAATGAAAGCAAAACAGCCCCAGAAACAATCTGAGAGCCTCTGGAGGATTGGGAAACAAAGTTATTTAGGTTGAAACTGGGACGCCGGAAGAGATGGCAGAGCCTCTGTCTTCCATTCCTGTCTCTCCGGGGATCTGACCCATGTCTTGTTCAGCACGAAGAGTTCATAAAGCCACACGCACACGCACGCACATGCACACGCTCGCACAGACAGACAAAGACATAGACACAGACAGACAGACACACACACACACACACGCACTGACAGACACACACACAAACAGACACAGACAGACAGACAGACAGACAGACAGACAGACACACACACACAAACAGACACAGACAAACACACACACACACACACACACACACACACACACACACACACACCCTTCCTCCCTCCCTCCTTCCCTCCCTCACCTTCTGCGTATCCGCAGCCCTGTGTGAGGGCGTGGCAGTGGGCCAGCATGGCTGAATGAGACACAGTGATGCCCATGGTGCTGCCCTCCTTACTGGTCTTGTACTGGGGACACACACAACACACACACAAACACACACACACACACAACAACAGTTACACTCACAGTTACATGTGGTGGAGTTTTCACTAGAAGACCTGTAGGAAAGTATCTGCCTCCAGCCTGGTGGGTGAGCAGGTTCTGGGAGCAGGTCCATTTGACTTTACGGGAAAGAGGAAGCATTCTGTCTTCTTTTGGCTACTCCAGTCCAACAGTTTGGATATGAAATCAAACTAATAGCCTGAGGTTAAAGTAGAGATTCTCAGCTTTAATTCAATGTTTTTGTTTCTTCTTTTTGGAGTAGAGAGTTAAAGAAGACAAATTGCTTCCTCTTCCCAATGCTTCTGGAGGGCACTGAGTCAGCGCACAATGAAATACAATTATATTGAAGAAGAGATGATTAAAAATGTTCATTGAATGAAGCCTATAAAGTATTTACCTCGATATAGGCGATGTCATTGTTGGCTTCTCTTATCAGAGGATGCCAGTCTTTCGGGGGCTTCACCACGTGCTTCCCGTCAGTAACAAACCACAGCAACCGTGGCCAGCCTACACACACACACACACACACACACACACACACACACACGCACACACGCAAGGGCGCACACACACACACGAAAAAAGTTAAGCCCCTACATTCCAGTATATATGAAAAGGTACGGGACGTGGATGTCTGCAGAGTTGAAAAGGTACGGGACGTGGATGTCTGCAGAGTTGAAAAGGTACGGGACGTGGATGTCTGCAGAGTTGAAAAGGTACGGGACGTGGATGTCTGCAGAGTTGAAAAGGTACGGGACGTGGATGTCTGCAGAGTTGCCAACCTACCTTTGAAGGTCACGACCTCGCCCGTCTGCGCTTTAGGAAGGCCTTTCTGACAGGCGTCTGTGGTCAGCGCCAGCGTCACGCCACAGCTGCCCAACAGGAAGCCGATCTGTTGACTTCCTGCGTCCTGGGGAGCGGAAGGAGAGGGGGTTAATATCATGACAAGGCATCCGCAGTTCTATAAGATACAGTCCAACATGCTCCAGTAACATTCCCTAGTGGTCAGTCCAATATTTCACTGACAGCCTTTTCATAAGTCATATAACTCATATAACAATTCTCTGTCTTTTCATATTTTAGTCTTGCAATGCAAGATAAGATTGACCGATTGATTGACTGACTCACTGATTGATAGATAGATAGATTGATTGATAGATTGATAGATGAACATAAACAAGAACCATGTATTAACGTCGACGCAGAGGCAATCTGAGGCGAAGCAGAGTGTGAGTGTTGCGTGGGTGAGGAGAGGGAGACAGGTGCACACTCTCTCTCCTCCCGGCATCAACCCTCTTATCCTACACTCCAAACCCCCCCCAGGGCCTCCGTCCTCCCGCACACCAGAGACACACACATCTCCTCCTCAGCTCATCACACCACATCCCACAGCCAGGAGACATCAAAGCACCTCGCCTCCCATCTGTGACCAGGACTGCAGGTCTGACAGGACAAACCCTCAGCTCGTTGTTAAACCACACACTGCTGCCCTGCCGAGGCCAATCACAGAAATATGGAAGTCGAGGACATGCGTGTACCTATATTTGATGTGCTGTACGAATTAGCTGGATGTTAGATCTCTCCTTCCCTAAAACACATCCTCTTCTTTTTGATCGGGAGTCAACCTTTTGGATTTGGTTAAAGATTTCTTCGGTTGCCAACGTTTTTATAAGTTTGATCGTTTGTCTCGTTGAAGAGCTGACCGTGGACAATTTCTGATCTAACATGGATTGTCTTTTAATGACATTACCCTTCCCTTCCCTTCCCTTCTCTTCCCTTCCCTTCCCTTCCCTTCCCTTCCCTTCCCTTCCCTTCCCTTCTCTTCCCTTCCCTTCCCTTCCCTTCCCTTCTCTTCCCTTCCCTTCCCTTCCCTTCCCTTCCCTTCCCTCACATCTCATTTAGTGTAAGTAGATTCAGCAACACTAATCAGGGCAGACAAGGACACACATTGGTATGCCTGCCGTACGACTCAAGGTGGATCATTGGAGGTGCTCCATCAACTGAAGTCAGTGATTAGACGGCCTGTCATCCTACTGTACCACTCTGGAGACGTTCTCCTTGATGAAGCACCTTGACAAGAAGGCGTTGATATCCATCCATCCATCCATCCATCCATCCATCATCTACCTTCCTTCCATCCATCCATCCATCCATCCATCATCTACCTTCCATCCATCCATCCATCCATCCATCATCTACCTTCCATCCATCCATCCATCCATCATCTACCTTCCATCCATCAATCCATCCATCCATTATCTACCTTCTATCCATCCACCTTCCAAACATGTTCTTCAGTAAACATCATCTCCCTGCTCCCCCAGCTGATCATCTCCCTGCTCCTCCAGCTCATCATCTCCCTGCTCCCCCAGCTCATCATCTCCCTGCTCCTCCAGCTGATCATCTCCCTGCTCCCCCAGCTGATCATCTCCCTGCTCCCCCAGCTGATCATCTCCCTGCTCCCCCAGCTCATCATCTCCCTGCTCCCCCAGCTCATCATCTCCCTGCTCCCCCAGCTCATCATCTCCCTGCTCCCCCAGCTCATCATCTCCCTGCTCCTCCAGCTGATCATCTCCCTGCTCCTCCAGCTGATCATCTCCCTGCTCCTCCAGCTGATCATCTCCCTGCTCCCCCAGCTGATCAAGGTGGGAGAGGTGAATCATAATGTGATATCGTGAAGAGGAAGCAGGATTTGTTGCAGGTTTTTAACAAATTGGGACAATGTCCCTGCAGCAATAAACCAAGATAAGCCGCCACGCTTTCAATTTCAGTCTTTGTTTCATTTGGATGGGGATGGAAAAATCGCCACGATCAGCATTTTAAATAATGCCTCGTTTGTGTATTCTCCACAATGCCATATACAGCAGTGGTGCAGCAACAAGACTTTAAGGAGCTCATAATAGGTCGGCAGTTACTTTCACATTTAAAAACCAATTATAACTTTCCATAAATGTGCTGCCACCTAAAGAATGGCTGGCATAAAATCAAACTACATTCAATCTTCCTTTTCCCCCCGTCTCTTTGACCAGGAGATACAAGGACGTGATTAACTGAGTCACTGAAACTACAATTTCTTGTGCGTTTCCATGTTTCGCCAGTAGGGGTCACTACAGCTCTTCACTGGCCATGCAGAACAGAGACAGCAGAGCGTGGAGTCGGAACACGCCAGGGGGCCGGGCTGCTGTTACCTTCCGTGTGAGGGGCACCTCGATGGGCACGGGCACCAGCTCCGCCAGGAGGCAGCCGTAGAACGCCACCATGAACATCACCGGGTCGTTGTTGGGGAACACCAGGGCGACCTAAGGAAACAGATCTATGTAACATCTGCATCAACACAATCTGACTCTGTAGGTTAGGGAAGGAGGCATTGTTGTGATGTTCCTACTTTGAGAGTGATGTTTAGGGGAGAGAGAGAGAGGGAGAGACAGAGAGGTAGAGAGAGAGAGAGAGAGAGAGAGGGAGGGAGAGAGAGAGAGAGAGAGAGAGAGAGAGAGAGACAGAGAGAGAAAGAGAGAGAGGGAGATGGAGGGAGAGAGAGAGAGGGAGATGGAGGGAGGGAGACAGAGAGAGAGAGAGAGAGAGAGAGAGGGAGATGGAGGGAGAGAGAGAGAGAGACAGAGAGAGAGAGAGAGGGAGAGAGAGAGAGAGAGAGAGACAGAGAGACAGAGAGAGAGAGAGAGGGAGAGAGAGAGAGGGAGATGGAGGGAAAGAGAGAGAGAGAGAGAGAGAGAGAGAGATGGAGGGAGAGAGAGAGAGAGAGAGAAAGAGAGAGAGAGAGAACAAAAGTGTGAGAGACTCACTCTGTCTCCAGGTTGTAGTAAAGGTTCGTTCCTGGTGCTCAGCTTGTTGAGGAGTGTGTAGGCCAGCTTCTGACTCCGCGTCCACAGCTTCCCTGTGGGACATAAACCACAAGGGGTCACACAGATGCATGGTCCTCTGCGGCTCAGTGTGGTCCTCTGCGGCTCAGTGTGGTCCTCTGCGGCTCAGTGTGGTCCTCTGTGGCTCAGTGTGGTCCTCTGTGGTCCTCTGTGGCTCAGTTGGTAGAGCATGGCGCTAACAACACTTAGGTTGTGGGTTTGATTCCCGCTGGGACCATATATACTGAAAAATGTATGCACTCACTGCAATGTAAGTCGCTTTGGATAAAAGCGTCAGCTAAATGGCGTATATTATATTATATTACAAATGCAGGAATACACACACATCCATCCAGGAATACACACACATCCATCCAGGAATACACACACATCCATCCAAACCCAGAGTCCAGTCAGACACAGCGGAGAGGGAAGAATAGATGTGTAACTGTACAATACATCTCCATCCATCCCCAGTCCCTAATACACACAGTATACAATCCAATAGAAGAGAAGTCCCTTGCTGTAGAATCAAATCAAATCACATTTTTATTGCCATTTGCACAATATACAGGACGCAATGTAATGAAATGCTTCAGGGTAAGCAACACCTCAACACTCAACACCTCCACACCTCCACACCTCAACACTCAACACCTCAACACCTCCACACTCAACACCTCAACACCTCCACACCTCAACACCTCAACAACCTCAACAACCTCAACACCTCAACAACCTCAACACCTCAACAACCTCAACACCTCCACACCTCAACAACCTCAACACCTCCACACTCAACACCTCCACACCTCCACACTCAACACCTCCACACCTCAACACCCAACACCTCAACACCTCAACAACCTCAACACCTCCACACCTCAACAACCTCAACACCTCAACACCTCCACACTCAACACCTCCACACCTCCACACCTCAACACCTCCACACCTCAACAACCTCAACACCTCAACACCTCCACACTCAACACCTCCACACCTCCACACCTCAACACCTCCACAACGCAACACCTCAACAACCTCAACACCTCAACACCTCCACACCTCAACACCTCCACAACGCAACACCTCAACACCTCAACACCTCCACACTCAACACCTCCACACCTCAACACCTCCACAACGCAACACCTCAACACCTCCACACCTCCACACCTCAACACTCAACACCTCAACACCCAACACCTCAACACCTCCACACTCAACACCTCAACACCCAACACCTCAACACCTCAACACCTCAACACTCAACACCTCAACACCCAACACCTCAACACCTCCACACCTCAACACCTCCACACCTCAACACCTCCACACCTCAACACCTCCACACCTCCACACCTCAACAACCTCAACACCTCCACACTCAACACCTCCACACCTCCACACCTCAACACCTCCACAACGCAACACCTCAACAACGCAACAATCAAACAATAACAACGAGCAGTGCCATCAAATCAAATAGTACAAAAAAGGACGTAAACGACGACAACAAAAAAAGAGGACAGAGCAGACAGTGAGGAGAGCGACGGGGTCGTACCGTAGGTGAGGGTGTACACAGGTTTCCCTGCGTTGTCCAGGCCGGTGAGGCAGGGGCTCTTGGACTGGGTGGTCCCCCAGCGCTGCAGGGAGGCCAGCAGGGATGGGGGCCAGTTGGTGACCACCCCCAGGGGCTCCCCGTCCAGGGGACACATCTGAGGCCCCTCCGGCTTGGGCTGGTTGGGGTCCGGCTGCTGAACTACAAGGACAGGGAAGGAGAGGGGAGGGTCACCCGAATTAGGGTCGTGCGCGCGCACGCACACACACACACACACACACACACACACACACACACACACACACACACACACACAGTGGAGAATCGTGATACTTGGAGTTTTTGCAGTAGTGTTCAGTGTGTACAAAGGGCCTGTGTACGTCGCAATGTTTTGAATTTCAAAACTTTATCTAGATGAGTAGAGATACAGTACCAGTCAAAAGTTTGGACACACCTTCTCATTCAATGGTTTTTCTTTATTTTTTTAATCATTTTCTACATTGTAGATTAATATTGAAGACGTCAAAACTATGAAGGAACACATATGGAATTATGTAGTAAACCAAAAAGTGTTAAACAAACCAGAATATGTTTTATATTTTAGATTCTTCAAAGTAGCCACCTTTTGCTTTGATGACAGCTTTGCACACTCTTGGCAAGATGTGTCCAAACTTTTGACTGGTACTGTAGACTGGTACTGTAGACTGGTACTGTAGGCAGAGTTTAGGGGGGTGGTTTGGAGGTTTGAGGTGATGCAGGACTCGGTCCAATTATAAAGACACTGTACAAAGACTTCACAGGTTGAAAAAGAAAAAGAAGGTGAGAACATCACTGTGAATTTCAACCCCCATAGAGAGGCAGATGGCAGGGAGCGTGGGGGAGGGAGAGATGGAATGGAGAGTGGAGGAGGGAGGGAGGGAGGGAGGGAGGGAGGGAGAGATGGAAGAGGGAGCTAGGCTGTGTGCAGTCCGTATCAGACCTGCCACGGGCTGGAGATTCACTCACGCCTGGCTTACTCTGCTCAGAGACTATCTTTCTCCCTCCTTCCCTCCCACCCTCCTTCCCTCCCACCCTCCCTCCCCTCCCCCTCTCTCTCAGGAGTCAGTGCAGTGTGACAGGACAGGCCAGTCCTTTCAGTAGCAGACAACTCTGCTCCATCAGCTCCAGCCAGCTCCAGCTACCTCTCTCCACTACCATCTCAACACGGTGATCTATCCCTGCTCAGCCTCGGGCCAGCCCAGTGAGACCAGTGAGACCAGTGAGACCAGTGAGTCTGCCAGTGAGACCAGTGAGTCTGCCAGTGAGACCAGTGAGACCAGTGAGTCTGCCAGTGAGACCAGTGAGACAGAGGCAGACCAGGCGTACGCTAAAATTAGCTGCTATTGTGCAGCTTTCTTTCTCTGCTGTTGTTCAGTTGAACAGTATTTACTCAGCAAGGCCAACACCCAAACACCCACAGCGGGACGGTAGTGGACAGAGGAAACGGTTAGACCAAGGTGGTTATGGTGGTGTGTGTGTGTGTGTGTGTGTGTGTGTGTGTGTGTGTGTGTGTGTGTGAGTGTGTGTGTGTGTGTGTGTGTGTGTGTGTGTGTGAGTGTGTGTGTGTGTGTGTGTATGTGTGTGTGTGTGAGTGTGTGAGTGTGTGTGTGTGTGTGAGTGTGTGTGTGTGTGTGTGTGTTTATTCACTGCACCCTGCGTTTCCTGCCCACTCCCTAGGCACACCTGGTGGTCCCACTCCACCCAGGCAGACAAACAACACACCCCTTCCACTTACAGAGGCTCCCTCTGTACCAACAACATCAGCAGCGGTGGATGACAATCTGTCGTTGAGATTCTGTAGGATGAAGGGATTCCTATAATTCCTATAACTAGCGGGGGGATTACAGTTTCAAAAACTACAGCGCTCAGATCTTGCCGTGCGCGGGGGGGGGGTCCTCTCTCAAGAAAGAGAGATCTTCGTTTTCGGAACAATGATTTATTCGTTTGCAGAAGTGGTGTGACTTTACCCGAGCTAGCTTCTTCTTTTATTTTTTATTTTTTTTATAAATATGTCTTTAGGGTATTTCTGCTTTATTGGGATGGAGACAGTAGAGGTCGACAGGAAGGATGGGAGAGAGAGAGAGAGAGAGAGAGAGAGAGGAGGGATGACATGCAAGATATGTCGAGGGTCGGAGTCGAACCAGGAACCTTGTGATTATGTGGTATGCACATTAGTGGCTTAAGCCACTAAAAGCCCCTTATTTTCATTTTTAACATCATTAAAGAAATAGCTTGTTTCCTCTTAATTCCTAACTTCCTACACGGGTTAGAAGTCTGAACACATGTTTTTTCTGGCTCAGTGTTTATCTTTCAACTTGAAATCAAACTTTCATTCATACAGAACATTTCATACAGCGATGAAACCCAGTGTGCTTTACAGGACAAAGCACCAGACTGGCGTGCTACGCCGCGAAGCGCCCATTACCGGAGCTAGCTAGCTAGCTTACCATCCATGAGCTCCTCGAAGTCGTCGACGAAGAACTCCCTCAGCGGCGGGCGCTTGGGTCGCTTCAGCGTGTTCAGCAGCTGCTGGATCTTGGAGGAGACGCGACTGTTGACGGGTACACCTGTGGACCGGAGGGGGGGGGGGGGGGGGGGAAGAGACAGAGGAATGGAGGGGGGGGGGGGGAGGAGAGAGAGGGGGGGGGGGATGAGGAGAGACAGAGGAATGGAGGGGGGGGGGGATGAGGAGAGACATGGGAATAGAGGGGGGGGGGGAGACAGAGGAGGGGGGAGGGGGGGAGTAGATAAGAGAATAAAAGAGGAGAGAAGGTCAGAGCGCTGTGCTGAGGACACGGACCAGACAACCAGCTGTCAATCACAGCGAGGCCACCGTCCTCCACGGCCACCTGGGGGTCAGAGGGAACTGTCAGTCAGCCGCTGAGTGCGCTCACTGGGGACACCTGACCTGACCCGCAGTCTCAGAGGGTCCCACCGAGGAGAGGAGACTGCTACTTAGCAACAAAGAGGTCCTCTAGTCTAGCCTCTCCATCATTAATGAGGTGCCCTTATAAGGTGCCTGTTTTAAAAATGGTTTTAATGGACCCGATATTTGGTCACAACTATGGAACGGTTTTCAATTAGTGTAGGGATAACATAAGACATGGAACAGAAAAATAAATACAATATATATATATTTATTTATTTTTAAACAGACCCTAAAAACAGAGCTTTCACTTTACAGTATGCAAAAAGCTTAACAGGGAAAGAACCAAAAAGCAAAGACCCGTTTTTTTTTTTTTATGAAAAAAAGAACACGCAGTGAAAAAGTAAAAATCCAGATTGTCTTTGTTCCGTGTAGGACACGGTTATTTCTATAACACAGCACTCCCTGGACGTTAATTACAGTATGACATCATCGCCAGTTTGAGGGCCATTCTCAGACATTCCAGTCTGAGAGACCACAGCTGCAGCCTCCCCAGAGACGCAGGGCTGCAGCCTCCCCAGAGACGCAGGGCTGCAGCCTCCCCAGAGACGCAGGGCTGCAGCCTCCCCAGAGACGCAGGGCTGCAGCCTCCCCAGAGACGCAGGGCTGCAGCCTCCCCAGAGACGCAGGGCTGCAGCCTCCCCAGAGACGCAGGGCTGCAGCCTCCCCAGAGACGCAGGGCTGCAGCCTCCCCAGAGACGCAGGGCTGCAGCCTCCCCAGAGACGCAGGGCTGCAGCCTCCCCAGAGACGCAGAGCTGCAGCCTCCCCAGAGACGCAGGGCTGCAGCCTCCCCAGAGACGCAGGGCTGCAGCCTCCCCAGAGACGCAGAGCTGCAGCCTGGCGGCTGATCTAGTCTACTGTATGTCTGTCTGATCCAGACCTCCTGCCTCCCTAGAACCTGATCTAGTCTACTGTATGTCTGTCTGATCCAGACCTCCTGCCTCCCTAGAACCTGATCTAGTCTACTGTATGTCTGTCTGATCCAGACCTCCTGCCTCCCATGAGTCAATTTGCTGTGATAATGTGATATTCTGCACACACCTGCAGAGAATCAGAGTTTCTCCAACATGCACTGTGTCAGCTCAACAGCTGCAGCCTGCACAGACATTTATATAGGTCGCTCCAGACAGACTTCACTTCCTCATCCAGCTGTTCAGAAACAGTGCTGGGCGCCCCTGCTAACCCTAACCCTAACCCTGCGTCAGAGTTCAGATGTTCGGACCAGACGGATCAAAAACATAACCCAGACATTGAGCGAATCTCATCTGATGACACCCGTGATAACCGCTGTCCATTAATAACTACAGAACAGCCTCTCCAACAGAACGCCCACCATCTGATATGAAGGGCTATAATCACGATTATTGGATCCATTAGTGGCCAGCGATTACCCACAGTCGACCCAGAGAGCACGTATCAGGCCTGGTACGGCGATGCCACTTCAGAATGGGTTCATTCCCCCCCGTCTGCATTGTGTGCCTACTAGCTACAGTACCAGTCAAAAGTTTGGACACACCTTCTCATTCAATGGTTTTTCTTTATTTTTTTAATCATTTTCTACATTGTAGATTAATATTGAAGACATCAAAACTATGAGGGAACACATATGGAATTATGTAGTAAACAAAAAAGTGTTAAACAAACCAGAATATGTTTTATATTTTTGATTCTTCAAAGTAGCCACCTTTTGCTTTGATGACAGCTTTGCACACTCTTGGCAAGGTGTGTCCAGACCTTTGACTGGTACTGTAGACTGGTACTGTAGACTGGTACTGTAGACTGGTACTATAGACTGGTACTGTAGACTGGTACTGTAGACCGGCAGTGGCATCATTTCATTCAGTGGTAAAGGCCACGCGCTGAGAAGCCATCAGGTCACCACAGCTTAAAGCCAGACAGGGAAGTGACGAGTGTCATCCTTAATCCGGGAGGGGTGATTTAACGTGGCGTTGTCGTAGCTGTTCACCGGGCTGAGCAAACGTCACACATCTGTGACCACGGCAACCTGTCGTTGGCTTATCTTACGCTAATCCAGGTAAAGCACTCTGCCT
>NC_139666.1:2210305-2227207 GCF_951799395.1 Argentina silus
TCCGCAGCATGAAGAATGGAGGCATTCATAAAACTACGCATTTCTTCCCAGTAACGAATACATGGAAATGTCATCTGGACAATTAGAGACAGAGCGAGTAGTATATCATCAGCATACACATCAATGTTTACTACGGGAGCATAAGCAAATAAGCAGAGCAGCGTGGATGTGTGCTGTTACCCAGAATCCTCTCTGCTCCTGGTGGCGTATGGGTAACAGGAACAGGAAGTGAGGTCTTACCTGGGGGCGTGCATGCCTCCACGGAGGACTGGACTAGAACGGAGCGTCTCTTGGAGGGCATGGGCATCTTCCTTTCTTTGTACTTGGCCAAGGCTGCGTGAACGGCTTCCGTGTGCAGGTCTGGAAGACGAAACAAACCCAGTGATGGTTATAACAAGAGGAGATCGAAACGTTTGGTTATGCCCCCCCCCCCCTCCCCGAGCAAGGGCTAGCAGAGGTGTCCTTACCAGATCTGAAGCGCTCATCCCGGGAGTTGGCAGCCCGAGACTTGTTCTGTTTGGAGCCTGGTAGAGCTGCTTGGGACGATGCCTGGATTCTGTTATCAATCTGTAGAGACGGATCTACACCTGGGAACACCAACAGAACATAAGACCCAGTCCAGATTATCTGTTCATTGGGAGTTCAATGACACATGTGCATCAACACTGTTCAAAGAAACACATTGAATATCCATTAGATTTGCGTCTCTGGGTTATTTATCGCCGATAACTACACACATTTTAATCAGTCGTCATTAACCATCAAACATGATTTCAGTATCTATTCATGCTACAAATATTTGGGGAGTGGATCATCCCTTAACACATTTAGTGTTGAGGGTGAATAAAGTCGCCCAAATTGTCAATGCTCTAGAGTGCCAAGAGTGACTTTATTCACCAAAAATGCATAAATGATGATGCCTTATTTTGTTGCCAATCAAAGTATTGTTGCGAGGTAAACACCACATAGAACACTTGAGTGTTCTGGAATTCCTTGGCAGTTAGTGAGTTGAAGACATGGCTGAGAATAGATATCTCCTTATTTCCCTAACATACTGTAAAACTCTAACATACTGTCCTAACATACTGTAAAACTCTATACTGTAGCCTAAACCATCACAATCTAGGGGGAAAGGAAACCCATCAGACACACACTTCAAACTAAAGAGCCCTCAATGTCAAGATGACCTCCTTGGTTCCAGAACTATTCTAAAATTAGCCACATCCAACTCTTCGCCCTGGCCTGACTAGTCTGGCTGACGAATGCAGTGATTCATCCCCCTTATGCAATTCTCATTTCATCTTCCGCAGGCTCAGAAGGACAAACCCATTAGCCAGCTATACACTTCATTCACAGTCACGTTGGCTAACTCTCCTCCTTGTCGACAAACGACAGAGTGGTTCTGAAATAGCCCACAGCGTAACACCAGTTTAAAGGCTACGGAGGTGGACCACTGGGAAGCAGTGGAAAGGGACCACTGGGGAGCACAGGAACAGGCAGGAAGCACCATAACATAACTCAGTGCTTTACCCTATAGTTGTGCACAGCGTGTCGGCACTGTTTCCTTTCAGTGTTTGGATTAAAGGTTGGTTGTTTTTTTTAAAAGACGGCTGGGTCCGGAGGATCACAGGACAATAGCGTGTAGATCACGTTTCTTATACAGCTGTAAACTGTCTTCTTGGAGAGCTCATCCAGTCAATGGCCGACGCTAAGGGCCATTTATTCTTTCCAGACCGCTTACTTGGAGGAATACTATGTAGCCCTCAAGTTGCTCAGAGGATTCAGGGCTAGGCTAGCCATTCATTTAGGTCAGGGGTGGACAGATGTTGTACAAAGAGGGCTGGTGAGGGCCTCGGTCCAGAGGGGTGATATAAATACCAGGTTACCATACAGTGTAGCCTCGTTGATGCTCCATTAATATTCCATTAAAGACAAAGACACACAAGTAACTTCTGCATCGGTCTCTCTGTTCCTTGAGGTTAGCCGTTTCATTTTCGTGTGCGGGGATGATGTCTTCACGCCATTCCCTCCTGCGGGAGAGTTCTGAACTGACTACTGGCTGACTGATACTGTACGTCTCTGGTCAGAGGTCACTCTCCCCCGGTCCTCTCCCCTGACCCCAAAGCCCAGACAGTGGGACTGACTGACCCAGCTGGCCGGCCGGCTGGCTGACTGACTGGCACTTATCGAGGTTCCAGTCCGTTCTGGGACGAAAACCACAACATACCCGGCCCCAATCCGGCTCTTTAAATGCCTAGTTCAACAGCAGCTTAGTGGGGATCAATGCGCTGCACCAAGTCAGCAACTCTCAGATAGCAACACAAGCAGTGCTACAGAGTTACAGTGAAATGTACAGTTCCCATGAGACGGGGCGCTGACCCCCCCCGCTGACGGCTAGAGACGTGACCCCCACCGGACCACACACACACACACACACACACACACACACATCAATATACATCCAGCTCCTCCTGTGTCATTCTAACAGCCCGGCGTCACAATGGCCCTGTCACGGCAGAGAAAATAGGTCTATAAAACAAGTCAGGCTCCCAGGTCTGGTTGCTGGGGAGAACGGACTTCACAGCCAGATCAAGCCAATCAGGGGCCTGTTCTGTCAGACCAGGGGCTGCTATTGGTTTGCAGGAGACTGATGAATGAATGTGCAGCACCTGCTTGTCGGAGATCCTTGTCTGTGTGTTTCTAATCGTCACGAAGCCCACTGTTGCAAATCTATCTGTAAACAAGCTCAGCTAACGAACTACGCAAACTCTTGGTTGCATAAACTCACAGAGTAATCTGGCTCTGAATGACATTCCTAATGTTCTCATTAATTCAACAACACGTTTGTTCAGATAATTGGATTAGAACAACACATACCAAGAAAACAATTTTACAGCACAGGGCAACACGCTAGGGGAGGGGGGGATTGGGGGGTTATGTGAAATGACTCATCACATTTGGTCATTTTTCCCCTTTTGTCAGATGAGATAAGAACTCTTGTCACCATTTTCTATTGGAAACTAACCTCTTCGCTCATATGGCGCCCAAGAAACAGTGAGAAAGGACAAGTGGAAACCTAATATCTGTCCCTGGGAGCACAGGCAGCATTCTTAATGTCTCTCTTAGATCATGTGAAACCCGGCTCTGAGCCCGAGCCGCTGACAATTGTGAAATACAAGGCAGTAAACTGCAGAGGCAGCGATTACCCCATCTTAAACTCCATACGAGACTGCTGGCCTGGAGTGGAGGGGTCCTATTTCAGCCCTACAGTCGTCATTAAATGCATGCGGCGGTCTCGTAGAAATGTCTTACCCTTTTGACAGCGCGGCCATCTCTGTACCTATCGGTTTCAGTCTTCAGGTCCCTGGTATTAAATGGTGAAGGGATCAGAGTGTGACTGATAGGAAGCATACCCAGGCTAGGACTGGGAGCAGGGAAAGAGAGACAGACTTCTGCTCTCAGAGAAAATAACCCCTGCAGCTAAATAACAGGCCTGCTAACTGCAGTGGAAAGCCCTGAGCTCTGCTGGGTTTTGGTTTCCAGTGAGGCTCCATTCTCTGAGGGAGGGCCAAACCCAAACCCAAACCCAGCAGACAGAGACTCCTCTCTAGGATCGGCCACAAACCCCCTCATCAAATATTCATCCATGGCCACTCTGACTGGCTGGCTACAGCTAAAAATACATAGACCGATAAATACGTCCACATAAATACAGATGCACATCCGCACAGAAACGTACACACACACACACACACACACAAACACAGACAGAAACGCAGACAGGCACACACACACACGCAGGCACACACACACACACACACACACACACACACACACACACAGACACAGACAGAAATGCAGACAGACACACACACACACGCAGGCACACACACACACACACACACACACACACACACAGAAACACACACACAGAAACACACACACACAGATGGACAAACACACGCACACATACACACACAGACAAACACACACACACACACACAGTCCCAGGGTAGCCATTGAAGTGATGTTCAGAGAAGGCAGCAGGGTATTATTGAGTATTAGGTGAAAACAGGGACCTTGGGAATAGCATCGTCCTGGGGGCAGGGCTTCACCACCAAAACAACACTCTGGAATCCTCACAGAGTTCCGTTTTAGCACAACACTCAGCTATCATATTCCCACCTCAGGGTAGTCTGTCCTAACCTCAGGGTAGTCTGTTCTAACCTCAGGATAGTCTGTTCTAACCTCAGGGTAGTCTGTTTTAACCTCAGGGTTATCTGTTCTAACCTCAGGGTAGTCTGTTCTAACCTCAGGGTAGTCTGTTCTAACCTCAGGGTTGTCTGTTCTAACCTCAGGGTAGTCTGTTCTAACCTCAGGGTTGTCTGTTCTAACCTCAGGGTAGTCTGTTCTAACCTCAGGGTAGTCTGTTCTAACCTTTCCTTGCAAACCTCACTAGCCCATTGAACTTAACCTATCCTTCAACGATTAGCCTAAGCCCCTGATAGGACGGAGGACGGAAACTCACAGACTTTTCCCACAACAACGACCCTACACATAAAACTCGCAGCCTAGGAATGTGAGAAAGACAGGATACCCGGTGTGACCTTGAGATAGTCCTCTTAACCAGCTGTGACTCATCTCGAGCTTTAACACCGATCTTTACGATTTCAATAACATCCTCTTCCTCCCCATCTCCATAGCCCTGCGTCTGGCACGGTGGTGGGTGAGGATCTTTATAGCATGAATATATGACCGGACACTTATGACGGCCGTAAAAAACCTGACCTCGCTAACGTCGAGGACGGAAAGAAGAAAATGAGACTCCTCATCGATGCATGAGACCAAATGTTAATCACGCCCCAGGCCGTGTCCTGACTGTCCTCTGCATTGCGTTGCTCTTCACAGTCGCCTACCATCAATCCTGTGTGTCAGTGCATGGCTGTTGCGCTAAGCTACATGGAACGGGTAGGTAAGGCTTGGCTTGCATCTGGGGGGCGCAGCTTTAAACCCGTAAGGATGCGTGTGTCTGTCGCGTCAGCTAGCAGGCGTTTCACCTTGCGCCCGTACGGTATCTGTGTCTGTGGCGTGGCTCGTTTCAGCCTACGAGGACGAGGACGAGGACGGCTGTTGTGCTAAGCTAGCAGGAGTCTCACCTTGTGCCGCGTCTGTGTTAAGCCTGAGGGGATGTGCCTAGCTGTCGAGATAGCTCGCAGGTATCTCACCTTACACAGGTGCAAGCATATATAGCACAGTTCATCTCAACCTGAGCATGATGCACTGCGTAGCCTACGGCTAACAGGTGTCTTACCTTGTATCTGTGGGATGTAGGGCGCCAGCAGCTTGCCTCTCTTCTTCTCATAGCCCTTCTGGGTGATGTCCCCTGCAGAGAGACAGAGAGCAGTGTGGTGAGTCATTAGGCGGTCAGATGGGGATGCGTTGCAGTGGCGTGTGTGTGTGTGTGTGTGTGGGGGGGGGGGGTATCTGTGCCTCTAGGACCGGCACCGCAGGGCACCGGGTGTACCAGAGCAGATGCGCCCCAGCCCCGAGCCACGGGATGTCAAGCCCCCCCCTCTACCTCCCCTACCCCCACCCCCCTCCAACACCAAGCCTGTCTCACAGTTCACAGGACATCACTGTGTGTTAAAAGACCAATAGACAGAGCGCTGCCCGCCGGAAAACAATGACAATGACTTTCTACGCCCTGACCTGTCTGGTCTGCTCTGGTCTGGTCTGGTCTGCTCTGGTCTGGTCTGGTCTGAGCAGACTATAGTACCATTCTTCAACAGATGAGTCTGCTTATTCGGCCTTTAATCCCTATATCTCTAATTCAGACGTCTGAGGTAGATTGTGGTCCATTGTACATTGTGGTCCTCTGTGGCTCAGTTGGTAGAGCATGGCGTTAACAACGCTTAGGTTGTGGATTTGATTCCTGCTGGGACCATATATACTGACATGTATGAACTCACTGCAATGTAAGTCGCTTTGGATAAAAGAGTCAGCTAAATGGCATCGATATACTAGGTAGATGAAATTGGGGGTTAGTGATAACAACACTGCAATCCTACGACATTGATCTCTTCTGACAGACACACTGCACTTTAAAACTGCATTTATCCTATGCGTTTGTCTAAAAGTCTAAAAAACAAAACACTCCCACTTAGCAATGTCACGGCACGGTAAACAAACTGTCAAAAACACATTTGTCAAAAAAAAGCCGTGCGTGACGGGCCGGCATGCACAGAGACAGCCCAGTGAACGGAGTGAAGTACCGAAGCGGGGCTGCACTTTCAAACTCCCCTGAATACTTGAACGATAACATCACCTCAGGAACGAGCATTTAAAGTCTCATTTGTCTGGCAAATATGGAACATTCTCTCTCCAGCGGCACCGCAAGAGTAAAATATTGCTGACAGCGGTCCCGTTCGGATCACACGTCACGTGCTCACGTAATTACACGACTGTCTGGAGGACAACATGTAATTTCACAAAGTCGTGAAGCAGCCTGTTCAGGTTGCGCTCCATAAACGAACAAACAGACAATACCTCTTTGTCTACGTCTTCCTTGGTTTCTTGGTCCTCTATAGCATTTTGTACACCGACGTTAAGATAACGCGCTGTAATTACACTTCATTCCCCAGGCTTTACCCTCCTGGTTTACATTCTAAAGACATGGATACTGAGAACTTTTACATTTACATTTATGGCATTTAAGCAGACGCCTTTATCCAAAGCGACTTACACCAAATACATTTGTTTAAGTAAGTGAATCATCTATCCATCAGTCATCATAAGACAAAGTAATCAATGCTCAACTGAACCAGTTGGCCAACCTTACGGGCCACGGAGGCAGGGAACTTAATGGCATCATCCCTTCTGAGATGGATCTGTTCTGACAGACTGTTGGGCTTTGGAGGGACAGGAGTGAGGATTGTGGGCTCAGCACAATGAAGGACCCAGCCGCATCATCAGAGCCTACAGCTAGGCCTACATCAATCTATGCCAGCTAAATGTAGAGCAGCCATGTGGGTCAAAGATAGAGTAAGTTAATACGTTCAGATAGAAGCACTGTTATTAAAAACGAAACGGTTATAATTATCATGAGTCGACACACAGACACAGACCCAAATAGGCCTGTGTGTCAACCTCTTCAAAAACCTTTAGTTCACTGAAGGATGGGAATAATGGTTCAAGTTTCAAGTACCTACAATCAGTTCTGAGACCAAAACCAGGCATGTCACCCTGCTTCCATTGCTGTGTGTGTGTGTGTGTGTGTGTGTGTGTGTGTGTGTGTGTGTGTGTGTGTGTGTGTGGTGTGTGTGTGTGTGTGTGTGTGTGTGTTACAACAACGTTAATGAGGTTATGCCAACAGACTATAACACCACATTCGGCCATCTTGCCCTGCGAACAGGTCTTCTTCAATCGGAATGAATCAGAAAAAAACTCAATTAAAAGACACAAAAGCACACTACAGGGGGGAAGCAAGAGAGAGAGAGGGAGGGAGAGAGAGAGAGAGGTGAGTGAAAGGATGTTTACTCTCGTTACCCCTCCTCACCCCCCTGTGATCTGAGGACTATGGCGAGGCAGAGGTTCTTTCTGCTGCAGACAATAGCGTTATTGATTGGGCCAGAGCAGAGAGGACGGACTGACAACCCTGAAGAGAGGCTGGCCTCCCCCAACAGGCCTCGTCTCCCCCCCCCCCCCCCCCCCCCTCACACAGCCTATTTTAACCCCCTGAAAAAGAGACACGACAACAACAAAAAACGGCCCACAATGCTGTGGGGGGGGGGGAGGAGGCGTTGGGGAAGATGCGTCTCTCAAACAGCTGGACGACGCGCGACGCGTCAAACAGACACTTGACTTGACGGCCTTCAGTGTGACCCGGTCATTTGATGTGAAGTGAGGGCTAGAAGGCAGAGGGTCGTCAACGGCAACAACAACAACAACAACAACAACAACAACAACAGCAACAACACAGGAGCTGAAAGATAAACAAGTATCAGGTCTTCACTTTTCCACGTTATTCAAGTGCTCGAGGCCTTCTGGTGCTCTTTCCTTAGGAATTGATCGAGCGATCATCCATCTTTTCATTATCTCAGTCTTTCCATCTATTGCCGCTCCCTCTGCGTCTCTCTCTCTCTCTCTATCTCTATCTCCATCCATCTTCAAGTGCCTATGGGTGTAATTGCTGTGGAGGCTGCCTCCTGTGTAACGGGTCTGGTCACATGGGTCAGTCGTCCTGAGTCATCTCTCAGGGCTGAATGGCCGTAGTGTTGGGTCCATGGCAGGGTCAGGGGCTGGGTCAGCGGACAAAGACATCAGTGTTCAGCGGACGGGCTAATGGCTATGGCTCCTGACTGACCTGATGCTAGCGTTGTCATAACTACCATTTACCATTTTTACCATTTATGGCATTTGGCAGACTAGCCTTTATCCAAAGCGACTTACAACAAATGCATTTGTTGAAGTAAGTGAATCATCTATCCATCAGTCATCAGAAGTTAAAGTAATCAATGCTCAGACCAGGAGTGACGCTGTAAGAAGGACAAAAATACAGAGTAGTGCGGCTGCTGCATCCACGTAGAGGCGGCGGTGCCGGGCGGCCAGCCGAGGTGGAAGAGCGGAGTGATCGGGCCGGGGGGGTTTGGGGGCTTTTTTAGCAGGGCAGTTCCACTGTTATATGTTTCATTTCTATTGGATAGAGACAGTGTAGAGAGACAGGAGAGAAAGGAGGAGAGGGCATGACAGCAGGGCGTGGGCCGGATTTGAACCCATGCCGACATGGCCATATGTGTGCACCGTAGGTCGCGGTGCTAGACCGCTGGACCACCCCAGGCCACAGCTACTGCTAGCCTAGCCAGCTAGAGACAACAGAGAGATAGTCTTCCTCTTGTCTCATGGCCACCACCCTGCCCAGCTCCGGAAAACAGACAGATTCACCAAGTCCAGCCCAAGCTTTGATCTCTGAGCAGACCGACATCCTCGCCCATGTGGAGGGGTGTGTAGGGGTTGTTTGTGTTGTATTGAATCATTCAGAGCTGAACTTCGACCCGACTCAGTTCAGCTCCTTAAAAAATCAGAGAACTCCAGTACCAAGCAACGTTCTTATTCAGTGCAAGCACGAGCCTAGGTGAGATAATTTTTTTGGTCAAAAGGTTCTTCAAATCTTGAAAGCAGATTAGTTCAAAACCTGGACCATGTGGAATTCAAGAGGCTCAAAGCCTCTCAGCCTCTAAAACACACCAGCCTCTCAGCCTCTAAAAACACACCAGCCTCTCGGCCTCTAAAACACACCAGCCTCTCAGCCTCTAAAACACAAAGACACATCCATGGGACTGTACTTAAAAAGGCCTATTTCCGTGAAATGTTTTTTTTGGCGACATGTCACTCAACAAAGATGCTAAATGCAGTCATCCTCTCATCTATTGTTGGTGCTGTTTGCTTTCCTCACACAGAGACTCGGCTCACAGACGCATTTCCCTTCTCTGTTTGAGCTTTAATAGACATCCCTCCAAGAGCAGGATGATAGGAGGTCAATATGCTGCCTGCTGCCTTGGGAATAAGGGAGGAGGAGGAGGGGGAGGAGGAGGAGGAGGAGGAGGGAAGGGGGGATGGAGGGAGGGAGGGCTGGGCGTCCTTGCCAGATTTCCCAGCTGAGCTGCGGGGAGGTAGCTTGTGTGTAAAGCCGATGTCTACAGCATGGAAGGAAACCACTCATTTGTCCCCTGCTCTGACTGTGAGTGGTGCCATGCAATTGAGTGGAGAGAACAAGGTAAAACCTCAGATTACAGGTGAACACCTGAGATGAGAGAGGAGGAGAGGGGGAGGGGGGAAGGGGAGGAGGAGAGGAGGAGAGGGGGAGGGGAGGAGGAGGAGGAGGAGGGGGGAAGGGGAGGAGGAGAGGAGGAGAGGGGGAGGAGGAGGAGGAGGGGGGAAGGGGAGGAGGAGAGGAGGAGGGGAGGAGGAGGAGGAGGAGGGGAGCTGGGCAGGTCTGGTCTGGTCTAGCCCAAGCCTCATGCGATGGTTGAGAATTAGCATCAGGAGCTCAGATGGATGGCTGGTCTTTCCTCTCCTCCTCCTCCTCCTCCTCCTCTCTTCCTCCTCCTCCCTTCATCATCGGCCTCCCGGTCTTTTGTTCCCCCCATCATCCCTCCACTTAACCCTCTCTCCTTTCTCGCCTTTCTTTCCTTTCTTCCTCTGTTCTCTGCTCTCTTCCGCTCACCTAAACCGTAGACATTCCGGTCGGCTTTTGAGGACGCCACCTACCGCCCTTCCTTCTGTCACATGACCGTCTCCACGGCTCTCCGGGTGCACACAGACACTAAACACCCCGACACCAAACACTGCGCTATCATTTTGTCAGACAGCAAAAATTTTTCAGGTGGAAAATACAGAAAGAAACATGAACATAGCGTATCAGACAACAGACGAGGAATTCTTTCAGAGCTGAAAGAGAGGAATCCCTCCAGTTGACCCCCTCGTTGGTCATGTGACAGCACTGACCTCTCCCTTTAATGTTGAATATAATTTGCAGGTGCCAGTCCATCAGCCCAGGTCATGTGACACCATCGGTTCAGTGACAGCTAAAAAGCCCTGTGCTTTTTCCTCCCTACTGACTCGACTGGAATTGACTGATGGCTATTGAGCTCTCTGGCAGTAAGCCCCATTAGAGAATTAGTACGATATCCAGAGGACGATCTGTCCAAAGGTAAGGATTCTTTTAATATGTTGATATTATTGGTTCTGGTTTTCCCTTGAAAGCGAAGGAGATATTTAATATAATATAGTTGAGGAAGAGATAGCATGACATTATTTATGAAAGTATATGAAATGGTTGTACGCGCGCACACACACACGCACACACACACGCACACACACACACACACACGCACACACACACACAGATGAAGAGCTGCCTTGTTACATTGTGACAAGCTGAGCCTAAACACAGTTCAATTGTGATGGGGGGATGGGAGTAGGTCCTCTGGTCGAGGGGGGGTTGGCACAGTGTCAATTAGCTGTAGGAGACGTGTGTATGTGTGTGTGTGCGTGTGTGTGTGTGTGCTTGCCAGCATGTGTGTGTGTGAGAGTGCTCCAGCTGTCTTATCACCTAAAGGAGAGGATGTGTGTGTGTGTGTGTGTGTGTGTGTGTGTGTGTGTGTGTGTGTGTGTGTGTGTGTGTGTTATGAAGAGGTGAACGCTAGAGGAATCTGAGGCCAGTGTGCATTTCAGAGTCCTGTCATTGATATATGTCTGTCTGTGGAGCAGTCCAGAGGCCCACAACAAAGAGCAGTGGTATAGTGTGTGTGTGTGTGTGTGGGTCTGTGTGTGCGTGTGGGTCTGTGTGTGTGCGTGTGTATGTGTGTGTGTGGTGAATATCAGGATGTATGACGCTCTCTCCCCTGTCCCCTCGGGGCCCCACTCTAACAGACCACAGCGTTCATCACCCTCTTCCTGTTCCCGCGGCAACAGCCCTCCCACACACACACACACACACACACACACACACACACACACACACACACACACACACACGTCCCCTTTGAAAGTGTCTATTCACACACGTCCTTGCCCATCTCACTCCTTTCATGGACGTTCCTATAGCGATGTTCCACTGTGGAGCAGATTAACAGGACAGGAGCATCAGGGCTGGTCTGTCTGCCAACACACCAGCCTCTCAGCCTCGAAAACACACCAGCCTCTCAGCCTCGAAAACACACCAGCCTCTCAGCCTCGAAAACACACCAGCCTCTCAGCCTCGAAAACACACCAACTTCTCAGCCTCTAAAACACACCAGCCTCTAAAAACACACCAGACTCTCAGCCTCTAAAACACACCAGCCTCTAAAAACACACCAGCCTCTCAGCCTCTAAAACACACCAGCCTCTCAGCCTCTAAAAACACACCAGCCTCTCAGCCTCTAAAAACAATGCATACAACCAGGCCTGTATTCACACCCAACAGCATCATAAACCTGCACCATGGACTATCATCAAAATGGCTGTGTGTGTGTGTGTGTGTGTGTGTGTGTGTGTGTGTGTGTGTGTGTGTGTGTGTGTATGTGGGTGTGTGTGGGTGTCTGTAGCTGTGTGTATGTGTGTGTGTGTGTGTGTGTGTGTCTGTAGCTGTGTGTATGTGGGTGTGTGTGTGTGTGTGTGTGTGTGTGGGTGTGTGTGTGTGCGTGTGTGTGTCTGTAGCTGTGTGTATGTGGGTGTGTGTGTGTGTGTCTGTAGCTGTGTGTATGTGGGTGTGTGTGTGTGTGTGTGTGTGTGTGTCTGTAGCTGTGTGTGTGACAAAATGCCCATCTCAGTGACAGCTCCCCTCTCTGCTGTCCCCAGGTCCCCTTCCTAAGCAGCAGACCCGTTTCTGTGCCAGGCTCGCCCGCAGCGCACCAACCCACCACCAGCCCCCCCTACCCACCAACCACCCCTCTGCCACGGTCGGCTAAACATTTCGGAAGAGCAGCGTTTGGTTTCCAGACAGTGACTGTTTCCACCGACGCAGAGCGATGTGCAAGCTGTCATTTCAAGAGAGAGAGTCTCTCGCTAGACAGAGAGGGAATGCCCCCCCCCCCCCCCCCCATGCCACCCTCGCCCACTCAAGACATCACCAGCATCACACATACAATAGCAGGCTTAGCGCTGGATTTAGCCCTGAATGAGATCAGTATCATGCCAGCCGTCAACACAAAGCAGAACGCAGACTGTCGCAAGGAAGAAGGGCATTTTGAAAGCAACACAAAGGTTGAAGCGACATGTAGATCATTCGAAAATAAAACACTGACAGTGCTCAAGCCCCTAACCCCAGAGGTAGTTACAGCCCCTAACCCAGAGGTAGTTACAGCCCCTAACCCCAGAGGTAGTTACAGCCCCTAACCCCAGAGGTAGGTTCAGCCCCTAACCCCAGAGGTAGGTTCAGCCCCTAACCCCAGAGGTAGGTTCAGCCCCTAACCCCAGAGGTAGGTTCAGCCCCTAACCCCAGAGGTAGGTTCAGCCCCTAACCCCAGAGGTAGTTACAGCCCCTAACCCCAGAGGTAGTTACAGCCCCTAACCCAGAGGTAGTTACAGCCCCTAACCCAGAGGTAGGTTCAGCCCCTAACCCCAGAGGTAGGTTCAGCCCCTAACCCAGAGGTAGGTTCAGCCCCTAACCCCAGAGGTAGGTTCAGCCCCTAACCCCAGAGGTAGGTTCAGCCCCTAACCCCAGAGGTAGGTTCAGCCCCTAACCCCAGAGGTAGGTACAGCCCCTAACCCCAGAGGTAGTTACAGCCCCTAACCCCAGAGGTAGGTTCAGCCCCTAACCCCAGAGGTAGGTTCAGCCCCTAACCCCAGAGGTAGGTTCAGCCCCCCCTAACCCCAGAGGTAGGTTCAGCCCCTAACCCCAGAGGTAGGTTCAGCCCCTAACCCCAGAGGTAGGTTCAGCCCCTAACCCCAGAGGTAGGTTCAGCCCCTAACCCCAGAGGTAGGTACAGGTAGGTACAGTAAAAGGACTAATGAATTACACTTAAGAGCGATTAGGCGACAGGAAGGAAAAGAAAAAGAAAAAGAAAAACTAGGCCTACATCAAAATTGCAACGACGGCACGGTAACCAGAAACGCAGACTTCTGGATCACAAATCCCCTGCCTTGGCATCTTCCAATAACCTCCCTAACTCAGCCTCTGTATGAAAATGAAAGATTGGGGCTACAGTACCTGTCCATGATCCTGTTCCCTCCAGACCTCCGGGGAAAAGATGAGGAGAGAGAGAGAGAGAAAGAGAGAAAGAGAGAGAGAGAGAGCGAGCAGACGGAGGAGGCTGAAACCACAGACCACTGAGCCGGTCCAAGACCCTGTCTGTCTGTCTGTCGCTCTGTCGCTCTGTCAGTCTGTCCAGCCAGAGAGACAGCCAAGCCAGAGCGAACCAGTCAGCACCGGTGCTCACTCTCCAGCCTTCACTCTCCAGTCTTCACTCTCCAGTCTTCACTCTCCACAGTCCAACCAGCCAGCCCCTCAGCCAGTCCTCTCTCCTCTCCACAGGGCAGGCAACCCTCCCTCAGCCAGTCCTCTCTCCTCTCCACAGTCCAACCAGCCCCTCACTCAGCCAGTCCTCTCTCCTCTCCACAGTGCAACCAGCCAGCCCTGATGCTCCTGTCCTGTTAATCTGCTCCACAGGGAAGGCAACCCTCCCTCAGACCCCCAGCCACCGGCTCCACCTCCACCCTCCTGTCTGCAGACCACGACCACTCCTCTGCTCACTCACATGCTGCGGCCAGGGGACCGGGCTGTGTGTGTGTGTGTGTGTGTGTGTCTGTGTCTGTGTTGTAGCGCAGCGCCAGAAGAAAAAGCCAGTGCAGGGACCCACACACTGGGAGGTCAGAGGAGGCTAACTGGCTAGCTGTTTAAAGGGGTGAGCCGGTATTAAAAGTCAGGCAGTTGGTTTCTGGACACACTTCTTTGTTCCCTTTCAAACACAGAGGGAGTGAGTGAACAAAACCTCTCCTCTTTAAATCAATCCCTCCCTCCCTCCCTCTCTCTCTCTCTCCCTCCCTCCTTCTCTCTCTCTAACCCTTGCGTTCCTATTCCCCCTTGATCGACCCAACTGCCCCTCCCCTCCTTCTCTCACTCACACACACACACACACACACACACACACTCACTCCCTCGTTTTCTCCCCCCGCCCTCCTCCCCACACACACAAAGCCGTGCTAGGCTCTGGGATTAGTGTGGTGAAGTAGACCCCTACCCCCACCTCCCTGCATACCACACACACACACACACACACACACACACACACACACACACACACACACACACAGACACAGACACACACACAGACACAGACACAGACACACACAGACACACACACACACACGCAGACACGCAGACACACACACACACGCAGACACACGCAGACACAGACACACACACGAAGACACACACACACAGACAGACAGACAGACACAGACACACACACACATGCAGACACAGACACACACAAATACACACACACACACACACACACACACACACACACACACACACACACACATCCTACTGACATCCAACACTGGTCAACACCTTACTGGTCAACACCCTACTAGTCAACACTCTACTGGTCAACACTCTACTGGTCAACACCCTACTGGTCAACACCCTACTGGTCAACACCCTACTGGTCAACACCCTACTAGTCAACACCCTACTGGTCAACACCCTACTGGTCAACACTCTACTGGTCAACACCCTACTGGTCAACACCCTACTGGTCAACACCCTGCTGGTCAACACCCTACTGGTCAACACCCTACTGGTCAAGACCCTACTGGTCAACACCCTACTGGTCAACACCCTACTAGTCAACACCCTACTAGTCAACACCCTACTGGTCAACACCCTACTAGTCAACACCCTACTGGTCAACACCCTACTAGTCAACACCCTGCTGGTCAACATCCTACTAGTCAACACCCTACTGGTCAAGACCCTACTGGTCAACACCCTACTGGTCAACACCCTACTTCCAACAGAAGCCCTCAGCTTAACTTGACTATTGAGCGTTGGTGGCAGTGTGAGGTTGTCTGGTCCCAGCTGGGGACAATGGGCCTGTGTCTTCCTTTATGTTCCCAGGCTGAGTGACTCCAACTCAATATCCTGCTCAACACACAGACCTCAGCTGCAGCGCTGATTGAGAAACTAGTAGTCGGGCCGTGTGTGTGTGTGTATATATGTATGTTTGTGTGTATATATGTGTGTGTGTGTGTGTGTGTTTGAAGGAGGACAAAGGCTAGAGCGCAATCAGTGTGAAGACACAAAGACACTGCTGCTCTCACCTTGGGTCAACCTTAACCCTAACCCTGACCCTAACCCTTAATCCTGACCCTAAACCCTGACCCTTAACCCTAACCCTTAACCCTTAACCCTGCCCCTGACAGCTCAGAGGCTGTTTGCTCAGGAGAGGCGCACAGGTAAAGGTTTTCATTGGCAGAGAGGTAGCAGAGGGAAAGGTTTTCATTGGTAGAGAGGTAGCAGAGGGAAAGGTTTTCATTGGTAGAGAGGTGGCAGAGAGTAGCACAGACAAAAGCCATCAGAGAGTCAATGACTACAAACGGTCATGGCATGAATGTCAACGCAACTGTGCCCTCATCCAAACATATCAATCCCAGGAACGGATGATGAAACGGATGATGAAACGGATGTACCGCCACACGGCTTAACTGATTAACTGTTTACCACAGCTGCTAGATATCACTGGAGGTAATCAGTTCACCTACTCAGGAGTCAGGAGGTTGAAATGATTCAGAAGAGCAAATGAATGTATGGGAGAGAGGTGGAACGGGGAGAGGAGAAGGGGGTCCATCGAGAGGAAAGAGAGGCCATTCAGGGACAGATGGAGAAGTGGGGCGGCTGGTATTTAAGATGGGGAGACATTAGGGGAATTTAGAGAGAGAGAATGAGAGAGAGAGAGAGAGAGAGGAGGGGGTTAGAGGAAGAGAGAGATAGAGAGAGAGAGAGAGAGAGGAGGGGGTTAGAGGAAGAGAGAGAGAGAGAGGAGGGGGTTAGAGGAAGAGAGAGATAGAGAGAGGGGGGAGGTAGGGGGGGAGAGAGAGGGAGAGAGGAACTTAGTGGGGTGCCAAAGAAGAAAAGAGGAAAAGATGAACATTTAATGACTTCCTCCTCTGCAAATACAGCACACACACACACACGCACGCACACTCACGCGTACGCACGCACACTCACACACGCACGCGTACGCACACACACACGCACTCACACACACGCACGCGTACGCACGCACACACACACACACACACACACACACACACACTGAAGCGCCTGGGCGTTCTACAATCTCTATCCATCAACTGGCCCAATCCCACTCTCATATCGCTGTTAATTAAGCAGCGCCTCTGAATTAGGACTCCTAA
>NC_139666.1:2227407-2252407 GCF_951799395.1 Argentina silus
CGACGTACAACAATACATTTGTTTAAGTAAGTGAATCATCTATCCATCAGTCATCATAAGACAAAGTAATCAATGCTCAGACCAGGGGCCATTGGCAGTCGTAATGCCAGTAGGCAATTTATTTTTAAATTTTAAATTTTTTAAATTTTTATTTTTTTAAATGTGTGGCCTAGCAAGCTTATATTTTGCGCAATATTTTTTTTGTTTTGTTTTTATGAATGAAATGTATAGTTGAAACAGGTCTGCATTGTACTCTTTTCACCAGTCTCACAGGTTTCACAGCACAATATTCTCTCAGAAGTCTGACACAGCACAGCCTATGGAAGCCCAGAGAACTGTTGTAAACACAGCTCCATGTCTGTCAGGCATCAGTGCCGGTGGAACTGTGAAACACACATCTATTTATTTATTTAGGATTTGCACACACACACACACACACACACACACACACACAATAACAAAGTGTGCAGGGGAGGTTAAGAAACCCGGTAGGGCTTGTCGAGAAGCCTCCCCTAAAAAGTAATAGAATAATACGAAAAAATCAAAAGACAGAAGTTAAAAATGTTCATGAAAAAAATAAAATAATATGAAAGGCATCAATTGAAAAGGAATATTAAGACAGTCGCTCCAAGAGATATTTCATCATGTTTTTTTTGTAATTGTCAAACGCTAGTGCAATTTTACGATCCCACCCCAATCCTTTCTCCTCTCTCCCCGGCCTGACAGCCTTCTGTCACACACGCCCTGCAGGAGTGCAGCCATGACATTAAAATGTGAGCAAAGGGCCCTCAATCACAGCTATAAAACACTAGCAATAATAAAGCCTAATGCAATAGCACTAATAAATCCATGCTCTATGGCCAGATGACAAAGAATACCTTGTCCCCGGCTAACTGCCCTCACAGCACATCAAGACACATCACCAGACATGAAACGTCCCTCCAGATATTGGAGGGGACGTCGTAACAACTCAGAAGTACAGAACCAGTCAAAGGTTTGGACACACCTTGCCAAGAGTGTGCAAAGCTGTCATCAAAGCAAAAGGTGGCTACTTTGAAGAATCTAAAATATAAACCATATTCTGGTTTGTTTAACACTTTTTTTGTTTACTACATAATTCCATATGTGTTCCTTCATAGTTTTGATGTCTTCAATATTAATCTACAATGTAGAAAATAATTTTAAAAAATAAAGAAAAACCATTGAATGAGAAGGTGTGTCCAAACTTCTGACTGGTACTGTAATTACATTAAAAAGTTTACTATACAGTATAAAGTTCCATATAGTACACAGTTTAAAGTTACCTTATACTGCGTTGTTAAGTTATCAGATCAGAGAGGGAGAGACTACCAAAACACCAGGGGAAAGACACAGCTGAGAGGCACAGTTGAAACACAGGCTACGGATTCTAACGAAATTCACGGCCGTTGTAATATGACGCTGTAGGCTCAACCACACTCAAATAAACAGAGGAAACGGAGGACATATTTGTAGATATTGCGTTCCCACACTGCAGTCTATTAATTATTCATTGTTCATATAGAGAGAGAGGCAGGATATTGAAGGGCAAAAACAAGCACTGTAGGTCTAGAGAGCAGGGAAGTGAAGTGCCCATATAACAATAACAAGGTCCTCAATGTCCCTGACATAAAGCACTACTGAATGGTTCACAGCAACAAATCACACTCACATGTACACACACACACACATACATGTACACTGACACACACAGACTGTACACTGACACTCACTCACTCACTCACTCACTCACTCACTCACTCACTCACTCCCTCCCTCCCTCAATCTGAAGCCCCACCATGCTTTAAGGCAGAACTTGAAATATTTATGACCCAATACATCTTATTCTCCACAACTGCAGGCAAATCACTGCTGATCCCAGAGAAGTGTCTGGAGCTCTGCCCCGGCTTCCTCCAAGCTGAGAGCTGTTGTTATTAGGATCCTACCACAGTACAAGTCAGCACCTATGGACAATACTCCTTTATAAGGCAGGAATCCCTCGGTCTCTGGCTCGCCACACATTCTGGTCCATGTAGAATGTGAAAGAACAACACTTGGTGTAATCTGTGAACGAAGTTTGGTAACACAAAATATGGAGGGTGAGGCTACTGCTAGGGGCTATGTAAGACTTGGGCTAACAGCACACCCAACGGTCGGTGGGTGGTGGGTGGGTGGATGGATGGATGGATGCTTTATTTATCCGCGGGGGAAATTACAATGTTGCAACCACCAGTGACACATAATTACATCTATCTATCTATCTGCCGTTGGGTGTGTCCTGTGGAAGTTCTCCCCTCCCCATGGCTTGGTTGAGGAGCAGCCTCAGGAGAAGATGACTCAGGGAGGGGGCGAGAGGTCTTCTCCTCACTCACCCTGAGCTGAGCCCGGCCCGGCCCGTCACTCCCACACGCCAGGTCTTCTCCTAACTCACCCTGGGCTGAGCCCGGCCCGTCACTCCCACACGCCAGGAGCTTCTGGAGCGTCAAAAAGCTGTTACTCAACAAGCAGGAAGAGCGGCTGAGGAGAAGAGTGTGCGTTCTGGTCACTTATCGTAACGTATTTCTGAACGTATTGTAGCTCGCTAGACACCGTGGCGAGGAGCTGCAGGGAGCTTGGGTTTGGGTCTGGAGGACTTTCCCACTTTCCATGACGCTAGAGTTTATCAGACCAGACCAGACCGGACCAGACCGGACCAGACCAGACCGGACCAGGTCGCAGAGGAAGAGAGACCACTGGTCATAAAAGCATGGCAGGCACCACTAGCATGATAAGAGAGGCCAGAGCCTTGGCAGAGTCCAGCGATCTCTGCTTCCTTGAACACCATTATCTCACCGGTTCCTCGAACACCATTATCTCACCGGTTCCTTGAACACCATTATCTCACCGGTTCCTCGAACACCATTATCTCACCGGTTCCTTGAACACCATTATCTCACCGGTTCCTTGAACACCATTATCTCACCGGTTCCTCGAACACCATTCTCTCACCGGTTCCTTGAACACCATTATCCCACCGGTTCCGTGAACACCATTATTATTATTAGAAAGACAGGAAGTAAGGAGGATAGGGTATGTCAGCAGGGAATGGGCCGGATTCTAACCCATGCCGACATGTGTGCACTGTAGGCCGTGGTGCTAGACCACTGGACCACCCTCCTTCCAACTTTAGTGCAGGCAGGCATACCATACTGGTAACAACATAGGCATGTTAGCTCCTGTACCAACTGACACCTCTGTGCCTGCTGGCCTTTTCATCTCTCCCCGTGCTGGTTTAACTTCTTAAAGGCCTGAGGGAGACTCTGTCCGTTTAGCAGAAGGGCCACAGCCTCATCTGCACTCAAACACACCAGGCGACACTCAAGGTCCAAAGCATTCTGCTCTTCTTCACAACAAACTCCCAAACCCAAACAAACTAGGCCTAACACCTCAAAGTAAATATTTGACTCTTCTCCTTGTCCCAATTGCCAAACCACAGGACACCATTTATTGGTCTTCCTTATTCTCCTCAGCAACAGAGCCAATTTGACCACACATAGTTTGGCCTAAATCCGAATATTGAACGATCAATATGGAACTGAGGCCGCAGGAAATGAAGAAAAGAGGGAGAGAGAGAAATGAGAAAATGAGGAAACGGACCAAGCACATGAATTATCCAACAGACGAGCCCTTCCTCCCTCCCTCCCTCCCTCCTCCCTGCTGGAGTTAATGTGGACCATTCATCTTGCCGCTCCCATTTACGGCCCATCTCTGCACCACTGATCCACATCCAGGTCAGCAGTCAGGTCAGCACCCGGCCGTCACATGTCAGAGAACCTGCGCAGCGGCTTGTGACCGATGACCACTACCACAGCCTCCTAAACACACCCTGGGGCGTAGGGAAGACCACAGGGCGTTGGTGGGGTGGCATGGGTCATCACCAACAGTCACCCCTCAGAGTGAGGAAATGGTCCTACAGCTCATTACTGAGGAGGTTGGTTTAGACCTAGTCCATAGATCATCTGGCCAAACATCAGCATTCAAAGCTTCCTGGTATTAAGGCATTTAGTGCCACGGGTGAATGAAGTCGTCCAAACGGTCAACATTCTAGAGTGCCACGGGTGGCTTTATTCACCGAAAATTGATCAATTACGATGCTTCATTTTGTAGCCAATCAGAATGCTGTTGCTAGGTAAACTCCACATAGAACACCTGGCACTCTAGGTGGTGAGTGTTCCGGAATTATTTGGCAGTTGGTGTTAAATAAGAAGCACATTAAGTTGCGTCTATGGAGTGTCGTGCGATGAAGCAACATGTACCAACATACCACACTGTTACTAGTGATTGCAATGTCACTACACATACATGGTATAAAGCAACCTAATGTAATGTGTTACTGAGTAGGCCAACATCGGCATGCCAACATGATGAGAAAATAGGCGCCGAATCATTTGGTAATTAGAGGTAATCAAATGACAGCTCGGACCATTAACATTTGACACTTCATGTTAATCTAGTCATCCAACGGTGCCTGATGAGCTGGCTGGCTGTTAGCAATTTGGTAATGCCCTTTCGCACAAATTCATATTCACAAAGACTCTCAACCCATTGAAGGAAACGTGGGAAGTGTGGGATGGGGATGTCATCCTGAGAGCAGGCTTTGGTGGGGCCCTGAGGAGCCGTCGACTCCATTTCCTGTCTGTAAGCTCACTGCAGGGGAGCACTCACCAGAGAGGGCTGAAACGTGCTCCGTTTGAGATGTGATTCATTAGTAAGTCAAGAAGACTCGAGGCTCACCACACATTCTGTGCTGACGTATGACTTCATCGAAAAACACTGCCTACGGCGAGATACAAGGACCAAAGGTTTATTTGGGTAAAAAAAAAAAAAAAAAAAAGGTCTGAGTTTGGAGGATCTGTGGCGTAAAATGCTGAGGATCATTCCCCTCCCCAGTCATGTCCCTCCCTGGGACCCCTGCTGTGTCTGTTAGCATGTGTCTGTTCTGGTATTCACACTAGCAGCACACCACTTAATGCATGGTCAAAGCAATGCCTCACATATAATACCAGTCAAAAGTTTGGACACAAACTTGCCAAATCTGTCATCAAAGCAAAAGGTGGCTACTTTGAAGAATCTAAAATATAAAACATATTCTGGTTTGTTTAACACTTTTTTGTTTACTGATGTTTTCAATATTCATCTACAATGTAGAAAATAATTTTTAAAAAATAAAGAAAAACCATTGAATGAGAAGGTGTGTCCAAACTTTTGACTGGTACTGTATGCTAGTGTTGATTTTAGAACTCCAGTCAAACACTTAAAGTGGTGTCAGAAAAAATGAATGAATATGTGAATTGAAGCTGACTCGGGGTTCGCACACATTCAAAGTGCATCTGTGCAAATACAAATACGACACAACAAAAGAGCCCCACTGAGGAAAGTGGTGGCATATTTGTTTTACTGAAATGAGATTGCACAGATTGTTGATTTCACACATCAGCTGGTATAAGCTGCTGACTGTGTGATGTTTACTGAGCCTTCCCATACAAAAACAATGTTATTCTAACGACGGAGCTAGCCAACTGGTTCAACTCATTTTAAACAGCATGAACAAATCTGTGGTGGGTTGGATGCAACCTCTTCAACAAGAGGCGGTCGTCCCTCTCAGCAGCTGAACGGAGAGGGAGCCGAGCTCTCACACAACTGAACATGGTCTTGTCTTTTCCCTGAAAATGCCAGAAGTAAAACATATCACGACTGTAAAAACTATTTTGGTCAGGGAAATCGATGCGGTTGTTGCATTCATAGCAACAGGCATCTGTGCTTGCAATCAAATGACTGAGGAGTTGTTCTATAGTGAACTGAGCATGAGTGGAGAACCTCTTGGGTCCTGGGACTCCATCTCAGAGGAACTCACACCACCAGCCATTCACCACCTGCACCTCCCACACATCAGAGGCTCCTCCCATACATCAGAGGCTCCTCCCATACATCAGAGCCTCATCCCACACCACAGAGGCTCCTCCCATACATCAGAGGCCCCTCCCACACCAGAGGCTCCTCCCATACATCAGAGGCTCATCCCACACGACAGAGGCTCCTCCCATACATCAGAGGCTCCTCCCACACCAGAGGCTCCTCCCATACATCAGAGGCTCATCCCACACCACAGAGGCTCCTCCCATACATCAGAGGCTCCTCCCACACCACAGAGGCTCCTCCCATACATCAGAGGCTCATCCCACACCTCCCACGCCTGCCAGGATGATCACTCCTCTGCAATAACCACTGTGTCACTGCAACAAAAAACAAATGTCTGAATTCAAGGCCATGAAAAACAGAGCAGTCAGCACTGACTGTCTCCACGAGACAGGATAGGAGGCGGGCGAGGGAGAGAGAGATTGCTGGTATCAGAACTCACACAAGACAGGATGCGGCGCACAGAGAGCAGGAAGAGGAAACTGGACAGATATAGATTGCTAGCCACCCCTGAAAAACATTTATCCCATCAGGAGGCTAATGTGCTCTAGCTAGCATACCGTCTGCTTACCACTCGGGCATGTTTCCCTTCACGTCTCACACCAGGGGTGAGTCGGTCGGCTAAGACCAGGTCGGACATTCACCGCTGTAAAATGGTCTCGGTAAAACACATGCCATGACAATAGAGTTGGGGTTTTTTTGTTTTGTTTTTTTACTACCCAAGAAGAGGAATAGGAACAGTCCATATTCCAGTTCTGTAATGACAAAAACCACAACTCAACTTCACCGCTGTGTCGGCTAACCACAAAACGACGAGCCCACTTGTGCAATGTTGTTTTTAGGGTAATTACACTGTTACCACACAGGTATAGGCCTAAACTGTGGATGACTGGGTTCTTAAAATGGAGATTAGACTCATGGGAATCATATTCTGACACTGACTCTCAGGCAAAGTCTTTTGCTCTAATATATTCTCCTCTTTCTATAGACTATAATGTAACTAACATCTGACGTGAAATAGGGCCCTCTGCTCCACCTTGGCCTACACCAAGTCCCCAATCTAATCAACTGCAATATAGGTCATTACTTTGGCTCAGCAGCACAACTGCTCACTTCCCTACCTACCAGCTCTCACCAATTTCCTCAATATCAACATTGAAGATATCTGGGTCCCGATGCACAATGTCACTCCGTGGATTTGTCTGAGTTTACGGAACTCTAAATGGAATGATGATACTGTAGTTCGGCGTAAACCGGACTAAACATCAGCAAAACAGGCTAGATTCAGACACGACATAATGACAGGGGGGGGTTTGCAAAAATACTGCAAAAACCCTATCCACCCTCCTTCATCTAACAGTCAAATGTTAGTCATTTCTGACTAAATGTAGAGTTGCCTTAAAACCAAAAAGGGAATGAGTGTCCATTACTCTGGCTGGCAGTGTTCCCTCAGTATGAGGTATCCTCCCTGAGAGAGTGTGTGAGAGGGAAAAACAGGGAGATTTCATACCTACGCTATTGAGCACGCAGAAGGCCTGCTGGCCTTTATCTGGGTTACAGTGTATTAAAACCTCTTAAAAGCAAAAGGAGGAGCTTGGCCAAAAAAAGGAGGATAAGCTGAGCTCTATTTACTCTGGTGTGGCCCAAAAAGATGTCTGCTATTTCCTCTCTGTGTTCTCACGTCAGTGGACGTACTTGAAAGGTTTTCCAACTTCAAAAAGGCAGAGCGCTTTATCACAATAATGCAAGGAAGCTCACAGGGGGGAGGGTTGTAAGAGAGGACGCTGGCTAAATATGGATGCAGAAGAGATTATCATGGGACTATAGCTTCTCTTCTCTTCGCTCAATAAAACGACAATCCAAAACCATAAGAGCCGAAAGGGCCAACTGTCAGCCTCATAAGAGCCATGACTTAAAGCAGTGCCATAAGTCGGACTCCCGGTAAGACCTGAGTAATAAGATACGTTTGCTTGATCCTTTGGCTTCCCACCGTTCAATTAAGACTCAGTGGCTATGCTTCCGTTTTCAAATTGATCCCTCTCCTTTTCAACACCCCCCACAAGATTAGTCTAAGTGGCTCTGAGTGAATGACACAATCACATACCCTGAATTAGACTCTTAGGTCTTTAGGCAAAGTTGGGCAAACTTTTATAAAATTATGACTTCACTTAAGAGTGAAAATGTTTAAAAAATAAATAAATAAATTAAGAGGGAAACCAACGTCAGCCAGACAGACACCATTATCTGACCCATGACACACATGGAATGCCAGGCTTTGGTAAGCTGTGTATCTGCTCGTAGCACAGGTTATACATAAAGTACAAGTTCGTTGGCTTTTTGCACACAAATGCGTTCAGACATTCGTTTGTTGTCAGTGTTGTGTCACACAACAGCTTGCACGACAATCAGGGCGTGTTGTCAGAATAACGCATTGTGCATCTACCTCGACCTAAACAAATAGGCTCTTTGTTTTTCCAACTTTCCGCAATGAACATCAGCTAGATAACCTAACGTCCACAGTGCTTCAATGTATCAGGCCTGACCTGAGCCACAATTTTCTCTTTCAGAAGGGAAAACGAGATTGAACAGAACCAGACCTGAACAACAGTCTGCAATGGCAGAAGTTCAAGCAAGAACTTCAAGCTCAAAGCCCTTAAATCACCGAACCACTGCTTCAGATCGTCTGGACTTCATCTGACATGTCAGAGTGGCGCTGAAGCAGAGACACACAGATAAATGGCGAAATGAGCATTGGTTTCAGGTTGAAAAGATGAACGTTAGTTAGCTACCTTCGGAGAGTTCCAGCTCCAGCTCCGCCAGCTTCTCCCGGACCTCGGCCGGGAGTGTCATTGCAATCGCCGGTGTCGGCTCCAACATCATCATGAGTAATCCGGTTGAATTTCTCTCAGCCATGATGTTCCAGTCCGATCCGATTGGGTCAAGACTATCCGGCCAGATGACAAACTAGTGTCCAAGATCCTCCTTGCCTGGAGAAGCAGACGAGCGGTGGAGAGAGAGAGATGGGTGGTGCTGGTAGTTAGCCTGCTAGCTTGCTACGACTGCATACAGATGTGTGTGTGAGACAAGCCCTCGAAGCGCCTGCACAGACTGTCATTAGCTTAGCTACTTAGCTTCTGGCAAGCACACCCAGCCACATTTCCAAATACAATAGAGGGCAAATCACAAAACCCTTCACAAATTCGATTGCCTCTGTTATCCCACTCACGTTGTCTTCTGTCAAAAGCTCTAAATATAAGAGAAGTCATTCAACTCCTGCCTCACAGCGCAGAAGCCCATTGCATCATAGCAACAGCGGCCCCGTACAGTAGATGAAGCGCGTCCACGCGTCCGGCGCGTTCACGGGGAGCATGACATGCTGCTCACCTAGCAGTCGCATGCCACACCGGCAATTCTGCCATCTTTACGGTGCTTGCCCGCCATCCCTTGGCCGTTCAGTTGCATTGCACGTATCTAGTGAAGGCTCGTGTGTGCGTGTGTGTGTGTGTGTGTGTGTGTGTCACATAGTGACTTCTATTAGGTCTCTCTCTCTCTCTCTGTATTTGTGTGTGTGTGTGTGTGTGTGTGTGTGTGTGTGTGTGTGTGTGTGTCACAGACTTCTAGTAGGTCTCTCTGTGTGTGTGTGTGTGTGTGTGTGTGTGTGTGTGTGTGTGTGTGTGTCACAGTGACTTCGATTAGGTCTATCTCTCTCTCTCTCTCTCTCTCTCTCTCTCTCTGTGTGTGTGTGTGTGTGTCACAGACTTCTATTAGGTCTGTGTGTGTGTGTGTGTGTGTGTGTGTGTGTGTGTGTGTGTGTGTGTGTGTGTGCGTCTGTGTCAAGCATTTTAATAATAGGAGTCCGTTAGAAAACTATTCAGAATATCCCAGATAAGATGCATCAATGCTACGTCTTGGCAAACTGGTGTATGTCTAAGTTATCCTAGATGTCCATCTAGTGGTGGGACGCAGAATACAACATTAGTATGTGCTTCGGTTTAAATGTGTGTGAATCATTCCTCACTTCATGCACAGAGATAATGCAATTTATACTCTTTTTCTACGATTCTGAAACTGTCCTTTGGCGTTCCCCGTTCAATGGAGGTATTGCATTTATTTTAACACTGGTTTAACACTGATTTAATTCAGAAATCACTTCTGAAATACAGTGCCGTACCAATCAAAAGTCTGGACACAAATTTGCCAAGAGTGTGCAAAGCTGTCATCAAAGCAAAAGGTGGCTACTTTGAATAATCTAAAATATAAAACATATTCTGGTTTGTTTAACACTTTTTTGTTTACTACATAATTCCATATGTGTTCCTTCATAGTTTTGATGTCTTCAATATTAATCTACAATGTACATAAACATATACATAAACTATAAACAGTTCTCAAATTATACAAATCCTCAAATGACAGAAGTAAAAAGTAAAAAAAGCAAAAAAAACATTAATAAATAAAATGGAATACTACTGAATGCATTCCATTTAGTGCACAACTCTGGTGTTAGCTGTCTTACGTTTAGCTGCAATGTGTTTGGCAAGAAAGAGCAGAGAACTGGAATTATGCAATGATCTATATATCTAATCTATATATGTATAGATCTATATATCTAATAATCATCATCTAATCATCTAATCATCTAATAATCATAATATTCAGAATAATGATAGTAATAGTGCAGAGTAAGTATTTGTGTTCCTTGGTTATGGAGTGCGTTGGTGACGAAGAGGCCACTAGAGGGCGCAGTACACTTTGTTATTAACTATCTGTAGTGTTTAGTGGTTCTGGTCTAAATGATGCTTTAATAAAGCCTCCTATAATAAGTAGAGGTTCTTTCTGAGAGTGTGTCTCAGATTGATATTGTAACTTTCTCCAGGATTCCTCTTGTTGTGATCGTATATCACCCCATTCATCTCTGTGTGAACATCCAAAAGATTTGTTTTCCTGCAATAAAAAAAAATAGTAAGACACAACTATTTCATCGTGCGCATCCAAGGCAATTATTCAGTTGGGAAATGCAATCTTTGACAACAACCTACATTCACCTCAAAGTCGACTAGTGTACCTTTGACCATACTACCCAAAACCCAAGTACAGAAAAAGGAGCATTCACGTGTGTGTGAATCAAATTCGATTACATCGAATATAAATGCGTATCCCTTGTTTGGTTGCCAGTGTTGCCCTACCCATGAAAGTTCTGATAACTTCAAACATGTACTGTACACTACCTCCTCTGTCCCTTCAGCAGCGCCTCCCTCAGGGCCTGGAGGTACACAGACTGGTGGTGGTGGCCCTCCAGCTGACGCTCCTCTGTCCAGCAGTGGCTCCAGAAGATGTCTGCGTCCGACGGGACCGTTTCCACGCCGTGGCACCCGTCGGTGGGACCGTCCGTCTCCAGGTCCTCGTCCCTGAGGGCGGCTCTGGGGCGGCTCTGGGTCTCTGGGACGCTGTAGCTCTGGATGAAGAAGAGTTTGGGCTTGCCGGCCAGACTGGGACAGGCCTCAGAGGTGAAGAGGTGTCTGACTGTGTCCAGACGCAGGCCCGTGCTGTGTGAGTCTGTAGCCAGCAGGTCAGTGGTTGTACCCCGGCTGATGATGCAGCAAGCAAAGGCATCAGCTTCCTGATACTCCTTCGACCTGGACACGCCCCTGAGGCAGGACAGGGTGTCGTTCACGCTCAGCCACTTATGCAAGACGACCTTGAAGTGGAGGGAGAGAAACATCTCTTCCAACATGCCTGGGTGACAAAGAAAATAGATGTTCCATTATTTTCTGTTCTAAGCGTGTGAGACAAGGCCATATTTACTGCCACACATCCATGTAATATTAAAAAAAATCACCACGCAGTCCAGGGAAACATTTATGATGCTGTCCGTGCAAATTCCAGACGATGACTATGATATATGGTCCTCTGTGGCTCAGTTGGTAGAGCATGGCGCTAACAACGCTTATGTCGTGGGTTTAGGTCGTGGGACCATATATACTGAAATATATGCACTCACTGCAATGTAGGTCGCTTTGGATAAAAGCGTCAGATAAATGGCGTGTGTATAGATATACAGTGTCTGTTGGCACAGGATGTGAACTCTCACCTCCGTCACTCCCAACGCAGTCTATGATCATGCACACACCATGTGACTCTCCCTGAAGCTTGTACACATCCATGGGGCTCTGCAGAACACAGGCCATAAATACACCTTCCATATTACATGTGGGCATGTTGATACGTACTGAAAGAAAACCACAGGCCCGAGACACACAGTTCTACACGTACAGAACCAGTCAAAAGTTTGGACACACCTTGCCAAGAGTGTGCAAAGCTGTCATCAAAGCAAAAGGTGGCTACTTTGAAGAATCTAAAATATAAAACATATTCTGGTTTGTTTAACACTTTTTTGTTTACTACATAATTCCATATGTGTTCCTTCATCGTTTTGATGTCTTTGATATTAATCTACAATGTAGAAAATAATAAAAAATAAAGAAAAACCATTGAATGAGAAGGTGTGTCCAAACCTTTGACTGGTACTGTATATTTACAGCAGAATTGCACTGCTGCGAATACTAATCCTGCTGCTAGATCCATGTACATTATTATCATTGTTTTTATTACTTTTTGTTGTAAAATCTTTTATTAGTTTCTTATCTTTATTACATTCCATTTTAATAAAGATTCCCTAGGCACTTCATTGCATTGTGTACTTGAGTGTTGACTATTCAATGTAATGACAAATAAACAGAACTTGAATCCCTCAAATGGAAATCTAGGTGCATTACCTGGTGGCATTGCCCTCTTGTTTCTGACCCTGCCAGGCGTCGGTTCTCTGGAGCTGAAATGCCATAAGCGTTTAAAAAGACGAAGCAATAACTGTGAAAGCTGTTCATGATAGTGTCATACAGTAAGTAGCCTCTGTGTCTAGCCTATTGGCATGCCAAGAATGAAGAATGGGAAGTCGCTTACTGAGGAATCTGGAATGTCCCTGGCTTGGGTGGTGTGGTCCAGAGGCGGCTAGGAGCATGGGGTTATACTGAGGAACAGAAAACAATGTTGGAGAAGTCAAGCCTTTATGGAGAGTTATGGAGGCGTGAGGGGTGGGAGGGGGAGGGGGAGAGTGTGTGTGTGTGTGTGTGTGTGTGTGTGTGTGTGTGTGTGTGTGTGTGTGTGTGTGTGTGTGTGTGTGTGTGTGCGTGTGCGTGCGCGTGTGTGCGGGAAGAGGAAGTGATAGTAATTTACTCACAGCTGTGTTGAACGTCGACTGTTTCACCACGTGGTTTGGTACACATAACCTACGTTGGGGCATTCCACCTGAACAAAAACATTAACAATGTTACACACTGATCACCATTCACAATCACTGTCTTTGTCTCAGCCACATTTAAACACATGGCTGGTGCCACCAAATCTGTACTATACACTCATAAAGACATACATTCATTTGGAGATAAAAAATAAATAAACAAAATATCCTTCCATTGTTCTATGGTGTCCATTTCCAAACTCTCACCTGACGTCTGGTACAGCCTGACCTTTCTGGCCAGGTCAGCCCTGCCAATGTTCATCAAATATTGTTCAATTAAGTCCAGCCTCTGAGGTGAAACTCTGTCCAGCTTCTCCAGTTCGACAACGACATCAAGGAAATTCTGTATCAGAGGCAAGAGGTGAAATTAAATGTAAAAGAAACCAAATACTCAAAAAAGATGAGGAAAGAAACTACCCTGTATTTGACACAGTGTTTTTACAGTAATATAGTGTGGAAATACAGTGGAAATCCCCCTCCCACACAAACCAAAGTTGGATAAGCTTGTCAGGAATTAAATGACTGCTTGTTACTCAGTGGGTCAGGGTTAGAAATCCCCAAAAGTCATTAAAAACCTCTTTAAACCACTGCTGCTATTGTATTATTGTGTATTGCATATTATTGTGTTATTGTATTATTGTGTTACTATACTGTGCTACTATTGTGTTTTCAAAGGGGAGAACTTGCAAATAAGAATGGCATTGTACTGTCATACACTCCCGTGTGTCCAGTACCTACTGACATACACTCCCGTGTGTCCAGTACCTACTGACATACACTCCCGTGTGTCCAGTACCTACTGACATACACTCCCGTGTGTCCAGTACCTACTGACATACACTCCCGTGTGTCCAGTACCTACTGACATACACTCCCGTGTGTCCAGTACCTACTGACAATACACTTTGAACTTGAACATGATATCCTCTGACCTTGGCTCTGTCCATCCTCTCCCTGGGTAAAGTACTGCTAAGCAGGAATTTCAGAGATTGCAAGTCGTCCGTCCCCATGTCCTCACTGACGTCAGCCATTAACACTCTGTGAAAAGAGAAAACAATCAGACACACGAAATCTATACATAGAACACCAAATGAAAACATTTAGGCTTTATTTGTTGTGTTATATGTATCACTGGCGAGAGTCAATAAGCAAAATTCAATCAAAAGCACAACATCAAGCCTGTATCTCACCTGTATTCTGACACAGCTTGTCTGGGTCCCAGAATGCTTGCAATGTCTTGTTTATTGATCCTAAACACCTTCTTCAGGACATCAAAGCGTTTCAGTCTGAAAAGGAGCTCCACCAGGAACAGGTGATCCGCTTGCCCTTGGCTCAGCCGGAATTTCAACATCTCTCTGACACCAGCCACACAGCTGTCTGCATCCAGGACGCCACACAGGTAACACAGCCTCCTGCGTTCATCGGCGCTGAGCTCTTCTGCGATTCCATTGACCATATGAAGTAGCTGTCCATTCGCCATGATGAGCTCCTCTCAAGTAAGTCACTGAATGTGGAAAGCAGTAACTTTTTTACGAACAGGAAATTAAGATGGCTATAGATGTAGAACAAATAGTTCTAATCGGCTCAGAGAAATACTTCACCGTTTGAGATTGTCCACGGGTTAGAGTTAGGGTTAGGGAATAAGCATAAAAGATCAGAACCGTGACCACGTCGGCTAAGTCCAATTATATTATAGCGCCTACGATCAAAGTAACAATTATAACTACGTGGCCTGCAGTGGACCTTTAAACGAGGTCAGGTGTCAGGTGGCAACAAGTGCCATCGCCTGCAGCGTTCGATTGCGCCTCGAAATAAATAGAAGAACAAAGTTTGCTGAAGATGGTAAATAATAAAACAATATTAGATCGAATAATAGAGAATCATAGATAAAATACATCAACGCAGTCTATCGGTTGCAAATAAGAAATATCATTAAGCATAAAAGAGAAACACAGGACTTACAGCAGGACATGTAGGTACAGTCTCCAGATGCCTATCTTACAATCTGTAATTTATTGACGCATCGTTTCGTGGTTTTACTGAATGGAATGCACACAGCGGGACAAACCATTACGAAACGGTAAAAAAAACCCACTTTCGTAATGACTCATACGAACAACCCCTGCTGTGAGTTCAAAATGTCCAAATAAGCCTTTAGGGTGACGCATATCCGTATGTATTAATAAGCTACAATGTATTGGTGAATGGGCCCATAGCCCTTTAAAATGAATGTTAAGACAACATACCGTGCTGTAGTTTAGTTTTATAGATCCTGTATATCTCAAATTGCCTTATGTCGGGTCCCAAAACGAAACTAAATAGCCTACCGCCAGACACGCCTACTCTTTTACGCCCACGTCTACTAATTTAATAGGGGCGCATAGCCTCCTCTACCTAGGCTTCTTCCAAAATAATATTTGATGCTGTACAATGTCACTTCATCATTACTTTACCACGAGGTTTATCATGCAGCTAAGGTAGCAATTAGTCTCACTAAATCAGACCAAACAGCGTTAAATAGATGGACGTAGTATATGGACCTACATTAAATACAAATATGAGATTAAACATTCAAACACGCCCCCGGAATATCAACAATTCAGAAAGAAAAAAAATGTTTTAACTTTTCATTGGGTGGACAAGACGCCCGTTTGGGTGGGATGAGGTCACCCCTGCCCATAGCCACCGTCGGCGCAAGACTGTCCATAGCCACCGACGGCCTTGAATCAGACTGATTCTGGCATCTGAGAGTAGGTAACCATGTCTTTAATGGTGTATAATGTACGGAATAATGCATATGAATAACATGCATTAACACTCATTCATCTGTGGCTATCATGCAGGATGAGGTTATGCACCAAAGCTTTTCTTGTTAACCTTGAATATTGTTGTTTCACCTGTGGAAATGTATTTTTTTCCATAGATTTATGGGCAGCCTTATCAAAGTTGCTCTCCTCCTTGAATTGACGTGTTTCAATGTCTGACCAGCAACAAATCACATACTCATTTGCAATTGAAATGTAAAATCAAAGGGTGGTCCCAAATTAAATTCACTAACACCTGAAATGTGAAGGAAGCTCAAATCATTCTCACGAGCCTTCCTCCCGCAGAATAGTCACCTATTCAATCCACCAATCGGAGTGAGCGTTCGCTGAGGCTGTCCAATCGCGTTGTACTTTGGTTCAACACCATTGCATAGAGGCGAAATCATCCCAGCTCCCACAGTCAAATCATCCCAGCTCCCACAGTCAAATCATCCCAGCTCCGACTGTCCAATCACCCCAGCTCCAGCAGCCCAGTCCGGATTACTCGGAGGTACCCGATTGACACAGAGACCTCTACGGGATCATGAGAAATAAGCACTCATGAAGACAAGTGAAATAGCTTCGCCGGTCGAATCGCTGTGAGATGTGCTGTTAATGCATGACATACAATAAATCGGCATTCCGATTTTGGGTAAGTACGTTTGGCTACTTCTCACAATCCAGCGCTATCGCGGGATAACATTGAATATGTTTTTGTCTCTGAATGATAAATCCAGGCAGGAGTGCAGCTGCAACTGACACTGTACCGTTAGCCAGGGAGCTAACCACATGATCCCTGATGGAAAACATTAAATACATATAGTGTTAGTTTCCCGGCCTCCTGCTGTGATTTTGTTTGTGAGATAACACTCCGTTTTGAATCGCAAGTGTCGTAGTGTGAGCTAATGGTTTTGGCTGGGTGATGATGTAGCTAGCAACCTCTAGCCGCTGTAGCTAGCTCTACGTGTCAAGGTTTCCGTGTATGATTGCATGAGCCGTGCTCGCTGCTATTAAACCAGCGGCGAGGTAAACATTGTGGCGATGCAGCCAGTGAAGTGTAGCCTATATTAACTAAATTATAACCTGAACCTAGTTATTAGACAGCCATTTGTTGCTAGAAAAGCAAGGTTGCCTGAGTCCATGACGTCGCAAGCTAGCAAATCTACCTAGCTAGCTAACCTGATACGGCTAAATAAGCACCCTCTGGCTACCTATTCCTGTAACGTGTCAGTCCCTGTGCTATCTCCCACCTCCACCTCCACCTCCACCTCCACCTCCACCGCGGCTCGCCGGCCAGCCAGCGGCAACTTGATACCTGCTACTGGGGTAGAAGAAGGCAGCGGTATAGTCAGAAAGTCCAACCATAATGTCATTCATTGACACAATGAAAAAAACAAATATACATGGAATGAATGAACGAATACATGGACTATGAGAAGTTAGAGGAGGGTACCATTGCCTTTGTTTCCAGTATGCAATGAGAAAGGTAGACCATGCCAGTCGTGAGACTTGTCAACAGTAAGCAGAGCAGCGTCAGCAGACGGTCCTACTGTTGGTGGTCCGCCTCCTGCTCCTGTCCTACTAATGCGCTGTCCTACTAAGAACTCAGACACAGCAGAGGACACATGGGCAAAGATGTGGAAAACTGAAGATCCAGATAATTCCATGCCATCTGCTAAATCTCCACCATCCACTCTCTTCCTCCTCCTCCTCCTCCTCCTCTCACCCTATCCGCCATGTGTTCAGGGAGGGAGCATTTCCCTCAACAGCAGTTGGTTTGGGAATTGGGACTAGTAAAGACTCTCCTGTCACCCTGTTTGTTCTAGTCTAATATCTCACTACCACTGAGGAGTTGGTTTAGTTTCCTGTCACAACAGGCACCATTGTGTTGGTGATGTTCTGGGTTGGATGAGGGGGGTTCATGGAAGACAGATGATGGGCATCACAGTAGAGAAGGCTCCTGGTTCGTGCTGTGGGTGTGTCACAGTAGAGAAGGCTCCTGGTTGGTGCTGTGGGTGTGTCACAGTAAGCCACACAACAAACAGTGAGCGCCTCGGGGACTTCTCTTCCAGACATGCATTATTCTGCAGTTAGCGCGAGGTCGCGCTCTATTTTTAACTCCGTCCATTGTTGCGATGTCTCTGAGGGGTGACCGAAAGCCCGTTTTACTCTCATACTTAATCACATTGTGAACCAGGGCCTATTGTACTCTGCTTTTGCGTCTTTCTTTGTGTTCTGATTGCGAGTGCTTCTGAGGTTCATTGTCGGTTCAGAAACATTTCACACAGTAACCCCCGGGTGTCCGCCTGTTTCTGCCTTTGCCGACGACTCCTCTGGTCTCAAGCGAACACTGCTGAAACCGACTGACTGACTCCCAGGCTAATAGGGAGTCCTCTTGAGCAGTTGAAACATCATAGTCATTGAGTACGTATTGCATATCACTAAGTGCTACTTTTTAAATATGTATTGTGCCTGCTGGAGTCAGGGCTGATATCCCCCACGGCTATGCAGAGCCCAAACGTACCAGGGCTCTGTGCTCTATCTGCCTCCTACTATACCATTGCTGGTTATCCACACACAGGGACACGCATGAGCAGAGGGTCAGGGCTGTGATTAGTCTGTCATGGATTAGCTATGGTGACGAGCTATCCTCCACACTGCTTATTCAACTACAAAAAAACGGGATCATCTTACTGTATATTCCAATCCCAGGAATATGTACGCCTTTTAGAAATCATAGAAGCTGAGGGTTTTCTTCACCCTGCCTCAGGAGAAGGGGGGGGGGGACAATCGAAACGCTCTCTGGTTTGGATTTTCTCATAAATTGTGAGCGTGTTTGACATTGTCATGATGTCATTCATGTAGGCGATCAAGTAGACGCGGCGACCCCGACCGCTCGGCATGTTGGGATCACGCCGAGAAGCCGGCAGTGCTGACTGCTGAGTCACTGATAAGCAGAAGGTCTGACTGTCAGATCACTCTATGATGTGTGCTGTACACTGTACACCCACCCCCCCCCCCCCCCCCGCGGAGGCTTGTCTTCCTATGAGCGAGGATTCACACTAACTCGCACAGCGAGAGAGCACTCATAGGAAGAGCCACATGCCTCCTAATGATCTCACGTGAATACATCAGCCCAGCCCACAGACGAACAGGCCCTCCTGTGTGTACTGGCAGGGGAGGCGAAGTGCTTTTGGAAGAAGAGCTGCACTCTAGAATCAATGGCACATTCTTGTGGAATGGACTTTTACCCCCTGAGCCTTCATCTGTGTCCATCCTGGAGGGAGTCCTTTAGGGTGTGATGTTGCTGAAGTCAATAATGAGTCATGTTCGTAGTGGCGGCTAAGTTAACCTTTAAGCCGGACTCCCTCCGTCTGTTCACCCGGGGTCAGCTGGGAACGTGAGAAGTGACTAGCTCAGGTCTACTCTTCATCCCTAGTACTTTCTACGCTCATCCTCAAAGCTCTTCAGCTTTCTTTGATGGTCCTCTATGGCTCAGTTGGTAGAGCATGGCGCTAACAACGCTAAGGTTGTGGGTTTGATTCCCGCTGGGACCATATGTACTGAAAAATGTATGCACTCACTGCAATGTAAGTCGCTTTGGATAAAAGCGTCAGCTAAATGGCGTATATATATATTCTATGTCTTGACTACCTTCGTCAGGTCAGCACGGCCTAGAAGAAGACCTGAATTTCAGTCCCAAGAGGAGAGATGAGTGGAGGTTGGTAATGGGATCCAGCTAGTTTGGCCCCGAACCTCCCTTTAGTATGAGGCTGTGGAGCCGCGGGTATGAGCTGTAGTATTGACTGAATATGATCTGAGTTATTGACCTACACCACCGCCGCAGGGCTGGCCGACACAGACGCCTACCCTTCAGAAGTCTATATTCCATTTCCATGGGGTGTGTATCGTGATCATTAGATCGATGATTTTGTCATTTTTTTGGAGTGGTGGGGTGGGGTGTGGGGGGGGGATGCAATAAATAACACATTCCTAACAATCTGATTGTATGGAAAGTAAAGCATTTGATTGATGACAGGCTCGGTGTAGGTCGGTCTGGGTCCTGGAGTGAAGCTCTCTAAAGCTGAGTAGTTAGATGCTGCCAGCATCCTATGGCTGATCAAGGGTTTGTTTGGTGCTACAACAGATTCCACATGAGGACCTTGCTGTAGTAAGACCTCACTATAGTAGGACCTTGCTGTAGTAGGACCTTGCTGTGGGAGGACCTCGCTGTAGGAGGACGTCACTGTAGTAATACCTTGCTGTAGTAGGACCTTGCTGTAGTAGGACCTCACTGTAGGAGGACCTTGCTGTAGGAGGACCTCGCTGTAGTAATACCTTGCTGTAGTAGGACCTCACTGTAGGAGGACCTTGCTGTAGGAGTCTGTGTCATGCACAGTCGGTCTGAGCCCTAGAAACACAGCTCCGTGTTTGCTGGCTTAGATGGTTGTGATGGCCAGACATCACACGAGTGAGGACATCAAAACCAGCTGATATCTAAAGCTAGCCTAGTTTAGTCTTATCAGTTTCTTCTCCTTGCGTCTCTGTAGAGGTTGGGCTGGATTCTGAAACCCCCTCAAGCATGTGTACCGTTTGTACACAGTTCAAACAGATCATCTAGGGTTGGGTGTCAGCCACACTTCTGCATTCGCAGTGTCTGATAATATAGTCTGTTGATGAGGAATGGTGGGAGGCATGCCAGCGTGAGAACACATGACTGAACTGCAGCGCATCGTGTGTCTGGTGGAAACATGGAGGTTTCAAGGCTTTCACTGCTAGATGCGCTTTGCCTTATGTGTGCCATATATCTATGCCATTGAGCTGAGGCTTTTATCCAAAGCGACTTACATTGCAGTGAGTGCATACCTTTCTATATTTGTGGTCCCAGCAGGAATCCAACGCACAACACTCTAAGCCACAGAGGATTGCAAAAAGTTGGACACTGCACTTCAGCTAAGCACGTTTACAGGCAATATCCTGTAAGTGAACAATATATATTGTATAATATCTCATATGGGCCTCACCCTAAGATCATCCTACCTCATCTGACATGGGGCTTGTTATCCCATGGCCGGCTCTGGCCCTCGACAGGAAGAGGAAGTGGCTGAAGCACAATGGTCTCTGATCTGAAAGGCCTGCTGAGCCTTCCTCCTTCTCGTGTGTGTGTGTGTGTGTGTGTGTGTGTGTGTGTGTGCGCGCGCACGCGATAACCTTCAATGATTCACTTGTAAATAACCTGGCGGTTGAGTGAGATTTTGAATGAGGGAAACTGAAATATTGATGAACTAGGATTACCTCTCAGCATTCAAACTGACCAGCCCTGTGTGTGTGTGAGAGCGTGTGTGTGAGAGTGAGAGCGTGTGTGTGTGTGTGTGTGTGTGTGTGTGTGTGTGTGTGTACTCTCTCCTGTTTTATGAGCCAGTCACGACTCGGTGCTCAATGTTGAACAGACGCCAAAGACGGCGAGTCGATCCCACCAGAGTCCTTGAATCATCAGTGAGATGGAGGGAAAGTCGACATGGCCAAAATATATTTTTCAATTTGTCTTAAAGCTCACCACTTTGTTTGATGGTTGTAACCAATTTATGTTGGGGGGGGATTGGGGGGTGGGGGGTGTTCGCGACGGCTGCCTGTGTGCCCCCAGGCGAACTGGCACTGTTTCCCTGGCGTTCAGCAGTTTCGCCGGGTCCCTGGCACCGGTGGCGGCGGTGTAGTAACGGAGCCCCCCCCCCCGCTCCGCCTCAGCCTCCCCGGGGCGCCAACCAGGCCCTGAGTGATGGGCTGTCGCCGCACTCGTGGTTGTCACGGCAGCTCAAGGCGGCCTGTTGGCGGAGGAATGGCGGGGCGGCTTATGTGTAGCGCGGGGTGGCATGCTGCTCCTCCTCCTCCTCTGTTCCTCCTCCTCCTCCTGTCCCTCCAGAAGAAGGTAACAGAGCCACAGCGTCAGCACGGTCGCTGCTAAGTGTGGAGAGGTGTGTGTGTGTGTGTGTGTGTGTGTGTGTGTGTGTGTGTGTGTGTGAACTGTGGGCTTGCGATGAGCGTCCCGTCGTGTCTGGCCCTGCAGCTGCAGCAGAGCTAATTTTAGCCCTGCATGTGCGTACGCCTCAGTTCCCCTCGCCTGTGTGGAGGGAGGGCTTGAGGGAGGCTGAAAGAGAGAAGACTGCTCTCTCTCTCTCTCTCTGTGTGTGTGTGTCCTCTCTCTTTCTCTCTCTGTCCTCTCTCTTTTTTTCTCTCTCTCTCTCTCTCTCTCTGTATCTCTCTCTCTCTCTCTCTCTCTCTGTGTCCCTCTCTGTCTCCCTCTCTCTCTCTCTCTATCCCTCTCTCTCTCTATCCCCCTCTCTCTCTCTCTATCCCTCTCTCTCTCTCTCTCTCTGTGTCCCTCTCTGTCTCTCTCTCCCCCCTCCCTTTCTCTCTCCCCCCTCCCTCCCCCTGTAACCAAATCAGCCTGTAGTAGTCTCTGTGTTGGGAGGAGCAGCAGCCTATATCTGTCAGAGTGGAAATGTAACGTATATGTGCCTCATTGAGTCCCAGTGTTTGACAAGGGTAGAGCATTGTATTGAATTCCACCGGAGGCTATTGACAAGGCAGGGTCAGAGTTACCGAGGGTGTTTCTGCTGCTGCTGCTGCTGCTGCTGCTGCTGATGACCTCTACTCATGCACAGGTTTGGCTTCGGTCCACCCTAGCCTGCTTCCTGCAGCCAGGGGATCCATTATACTGGAGGCTGAGGCTAGGCCATTAGCATAACAACATTGAAGCACTGGTGCTTCCGAGTGTGGATGCAGACATGGCGTTGGAGGTTATGGCCGACTGGTTTAGGGAGTTCTAGTTTGATCAGGTAGCTCTAGTCTACCCCACCCCCCATCCTCCACCCCCACCCTCCCCCCTCTCCCTCTCCCTTTGGAATGTGGCTGGATCAGAACGACAGATGACTTCAGAGTCCCAGGTGTTCACATGGACGTGTGCGTGCGTACGTGCGTGTCACTGGACCCCTGTTGTCCTTTCCTGGATTCTCTTGTACTTGAGATGTACAGCCGAGGTCAGGTCTGAGGGAGTCTCGGGTCTGAGGGAGTCTCGGGTCTGAGGGAGTCTCAGGTCTGGTCTGAGGGAGTCTCGGGTCTGAGGGAGTCTGAGGGAGTCAGCCTGTGTGATTGTTAACAGCCTTCGTCGTGTCCTGGCCTGTTCCGCAGTGGCGTTGGGATCCTGCCGGACGGGAGACGGTGAGGCAGGCAGGGAGACGAGAGGTGGCTCCACCAGAACACACGGGTCCGCTGGAGTTGAATAATTCATGGCTGAGAGACGCTGACCTTGAGAGGTCCTCCTGCCAGGCACTGCTGATCTAGAACAGAGGGGACACGCTTTCCTCATCTTTGTGAAAAACACTTTTTGCTCTGAAGCCAAGTGTGTCTCTTATGACAGCCTACAGGGGTGTGACACAGTCTGTGTGTGTCTGTCTGTCTGTGTGTGTGTGTGTGTGTGTGTGTCTCTTATAACAGCCTACAGGGGTGTGATACAGCGTGTGTCTGTGTGTCTGTGTGTGTGTTTGTGTCTGTGTGCGTCTCAGCTCTCCAGCTGTGTAATATGTATGCAGGCATTATTTTCCGCCTCCTAGGCAGCGCCATGTTACATAAGGGGCATGGGGAGTGTCAGCTGAAGCCTGAGAGTTCTGAAACTGGATGGTAAGATACATTATTGCTTCAGCTTACGCCCGAATAACGTTACGTTTCCTCGACAATGGAACTCACACTGTTGGTGGCCTTTGGGAATATGTATGTGTATCCCTGACTGGTATTACTCTCTTAACCCACCCACTGCCAAAGACCTCCAGAACACTCACCACCTACAGCGCCGAGTGTTCCGTGTGGTGGTCACCTGGCAACAGCACTTTGATTTGGCTACAGAATGAAGCATCGTCATTGAGGCATCTTTTGGTGAATGAAGTCACCCGTGGCACTCTGGAATGTTGACAGTTTGGGGCGACTTTATTCCCCCTCGGCGCTGAATGAGTTAAAGGCAGAGCTGTAAGCTGTAGCAGGAGAAAGACCGTTATCTTTTATGTCACCCCAGCCTGTCATTGTTATGAGGATCCCTTCGTTATGACATCAGTAACAGTAGGGAGTGTCTCTCAGTCCCCGCTCGGAGAACGGGTCAATGCCTCGGCTGCTGACGTGACACAAGGTCATTACTGCTAATTGAAAATAGCGTTCTGGCTCGCTCTCAGGATATGAGGGTCTGTCTGTCACGGGGCCGGGCAGGCAGAGAGCAGGGGGAACGGAGAGCACCCCCGTGAGGCTGAAGGAGGGGCCGGGCAGGCAGAGAGCAGGGGGAACGGAGAGCACCCCCGTGAGGCTGAAGGAGGGGCCGGGCAGGCAGAGAGCAGGGGGAACGGAGAGCGCCCCTGTGAGGCTGAAGGAGGGGCCGGGCAGGCAGAGAGCAGGGGGAACGGAGAGCACCCCCGTGAGGCTGAAGGAGGGGCCGGGCAGGCAGAGAGCAGGGGGAACGGAGAGCATCCCTGTGAGGCTGAAGGAGGGTTGATCACCAGACCGGCCGACCCCTGTCCTGCATCACTGATGACAGGAGAATGGGTTAGGGGTGAGGTAGGAGACGGGGTAGGGGGGAGGTAGGAGACGGGGTAGGGGTGAGGTAGGAGACGGGGTAGGGGTGAGGTAGGAGAAGGGTTAGGGGTGAGGTAGGAGAAGGGTTAGGGGTGAGGTAGGAGACGGGGTAGGGGGGAGGTAGGAGACGGGTAGGGGTGAGGTAGGAGACGGGGTAGGGGGGAGGTAGGAGACGGGGTAGGGGGGAGGTAGGAGACGGGGTTGGTAGGAGACGGGGTTGGTAGGAGACGGTGATGGACAGGTTTTTATATCCGTACGCCAATTTCTCCCATCTCTCTTGTACCAGTTCCACCACCCACCTCTCTCTCTCTCT
>NC_139666.1:2254907-2267407 GCF_951799395.1 Argentina silus
CACACACACACACACACACTCACTCATATACACACACACACACACACACACACACACAGACAGGTTTCTCTCACACACGTCTCTCTCTCACACACACACACACACACTCACACACACACACACACACGCATGCAAACTAGGCTGAAGGGAGGCCAGGAGGGAGATGGGAGATTAGAATGGGATAGGTGAATTTGAATTTTCCAATCCTGTGATGTCATTGGTAATTCCAAGCGGGTTGAACATTTCCAGGAATAAGGGGCTGCTTCTGACTGATCAATTGCTCGTTAGATAACCACAAATGGCTGGAAACGTCAATACCGTCACTCTGTAAGGTGCTCCCAACGCTGCAGCAGCAGTAGAGACGAAAAGTAGCCCAGCATTGTGTCCTAATCTGGCTCTGAGCAGAACTAATTTAGCCGTGTGTTGACCGAAAGGTCAAAGGTGAAGTCAGCGTTCGTTATTAAACAGACGCGCTGCAACCAGGAAAGGGGAAGTCAGTAAACAAACAAGCATATGTCCCTGTCACAGACACGGAGACAATCTCTCCTCTGTCCCCTCTGCCCGGCCGTCCAGCAGCCCCGGCCCTGCTAAGAACAACTCTCCACCCAGCACATGGCCCTGACCCTCTCCCTGAATAGGCCACTCTGTTCCCCCCCCTCTCTCTCTCTCTCTCTCTCTCTCTCTCTCTCTCTCTCTCTCTCAGTGTTAACAGTGTTAACAGTACTCATGGTGAACTGACCACATTCATGGGTTGTGAACTAATGGGTCCTTATGGTTGGCTTTAGTTTATTGAGTGGCTGAGTGGCAACACCCGGACGTAGGCCTAGCCTACATGTAGGGCTACACACTCCGTGCACTGTTACGGTGAGGACTGGTGTTTAAAACAAGTTATGGCAAAGTAATGTGGAGGCAGTCGTGTTTGACTTGAAATGTGCTTATTGGCTTTTATGACGCATCATCACATGAGATACAGTGGCATGAGATAAAGGCAAAGGCCAAGGCCATTTTGGTTTTAGCAGAAGTGCTGCTGGAGAGTAGCCTTAACTTACTGCCAAAGAGTTCCGGAACATTCACCACCTAGAATGCCAAGTGTTCTGTGTGGTGTTTACCTAGCAACACTACTTTGATTGCCTAGGAAATGAAACATGGTCATTGATGCGTTTTTGGTGAATAAAGTCACCCTTGGCACTCTGGAATGTCGACACTTTGGGTGACTTTATTCACCCTCGGCCCTGAACGAGTTAAAGTATTGTTTTTAATCTAGCCCCCATACTGTTTGTCAGTGTTCATGCTGTAGGCTTATAGCATTGTCCTTATTATTCAACTGTAAACAGGAAGTGTTGGCACGTCTCTCTGAGCACCAGTGACCAGAGGAAGAACGGCCGTAGAATGGAAAGTTTGCTTGTTGTCCACTAAGCCACATTTAGTCACCGATAGGTCTGGAGTCTAGTCTGTTGCTATGGTACACACAGACAATGGGTGTGTGTGTAAAGTAGGCTGGGTATTGTGATGTTTTAAACAGGGTTCTTGAACTTAATTCCAATGAAATGAAATTCATGGGCCAATTCCTGAATTTGGTCACAAAGTGGAGAGTTGACTATTTAATTGAAATTCTAAGACATTTCATGCAGTGGAATCATGATGTAGTGTGAGATTCAACTGCTGACATTGGGATTAATTATTTCAAACTTGAATTGAATTAATATTTTAGATATCTCATACGGCACATTTTTCAGTTGCATTTGGGGAAATTCATCAAGTTTCTATCTTCCTCTCTTTCCCTCTGTCTTCCCTTCTTTTCCAGCCCTCTTCTTCCATGCTGATAAAAGCCCACGTGTCATGTGACCGTGCTTTGTAGGCTTCCCGCTCATTAAGAGACCTCTTTCTGACTGTTATGCGTTTGATGTTTTGTCCATGTTCATTATTCATATTGACCATTTATCGTCGCGAAACCCTTTTAGATAAGCTATAGCCGGCCTGAAGGTATAACAAGCCTTTTCAACTGGTTCTCTCTCTTTGTCCAGGGACTGGATGTGCCCCTGCAATAAACTCTGACTGAATCCTTTTAGATTTAGATTTTTCTTTGCTGCCACCATAGCTGAGGGCAGCCAAGCTTGAGAGTGTTTGCTATCGGTCGAAATGGGAGAACCTTCTGTGAAATGTTGTCTGACCTGAAAACCAAATTGTTACAATCAGAATCAGACTACCAACCAGTCAGTCAGTCACTCAGTCACTCACAAGGCTAGGTTGCAGGTCTGTGTGGTGGTGGTCCTGCAGTATATGATGGTGGGCCTCTCTCCTTGACCTTCACCGTGTGTTTTCCTCTGTGGTCCTCTTGGAAGCGTCAGTCTCTTGACGTTTTCGATCATTCTCTTCGGCCTCTGGTGAAATACGATAGCCTAGGCCCAGTCATGTGACCAGTGACCCCCCCCCCCCCCCCCCCACCTCAGTTAGTAGCCACAAGCTAGCTGAGGTGGATGTGGCCAGTAGCTTCTCGCTAACTGAGGGGGATGTGGCCAGTAGCTTCTAGCTAGCTGAGGTGGATGTAGCCAGTAGCTCCTAGCTAGCAGAGGGGGGATGTGGCCAGTGTTTCCTCTCCAACGGCCTCCAGCCCTGCCAGAGGATAGATTACTATACTCTGGCTTATTTCTGTCCTGTGGTTTCCAACCGAAAACCACAATGCTTCTGTTTCTGCCTCTATCTCCGGTCCCCGCTGCTGTCCTCTGTGCCCACGCCTTCCAGAGGAGCCCTCAGCACTGTGTGTTGACGTGGCTTCATCCTCTTCAAAGGTGATGCAACGGAAACGGCCAAGAGAAATAATTCCAAAAGTAAAAGTTGGTGTTTATTGTTTATATTCTTTCTTCAGGGATTGAGTCAGAGAAATGGTGCCGTACAAGAATACGCAAGATGGCAAGAGCGTCCCGTCAAAGGGACAAAATCCTAGACTATGTACCTTTCCTTGGAGCATGATACAATGTATATGAACCAATCAGACGTATCATAATTAAGATTGGGGAGTGTGTGATCAGTGCATGGTTCAAACATGGGTCATGAATCTTTCTGTCTTTTTGAGACGTTGTTACCCCAAAGTTGACCCCTCATCTTCTTATCAGGGTCCAGCATCCAGGCCTGACTTGCCGAGTATCTGTGTAACTGAAACTAACACTGAACCCAATACCGGTTGAGGTTGAGTTCCCTTTCTGCTGAAACACAAGCATAAAGGTTAGGTTGAGTTCCCTTTCTACTGAAACGCAAGGGTAAAGCACGTGTTGTTCTAAGTACATAATGTTCCCTTAAGAAATTCTGCAGCATGTATTACGTACGTTTCACAATTTCACAGTATTCAGATTCATCAAAGGTCCTTAGAGCGAGAGACTAATCTGTGGTTATTATTAACCCCTGTGTGTTACACACAAGAACGTTTTGTAGTGCAAGCACTTCAAACAAAGCTACTGTTTGTCAACTGATTGGCGTAATGACTGATAGATATTATGTTAACTCACCAACTGCCAAAGAGTTCCGGAACACTCACCACCTAGAGTGCCAAGTGTTCTATGTGGTGTTTACCTAGCAACAACACTCTGATTGGCTACAAAATTAAGCATCGTCATTTATGCTTTTTTGGTGAATAAAGTCACCCTTGGCACTCTAGAATGTTGACCATTTGGTTGACTTTATTCACCCTTGGCACTGAATGAGTTAAAGAGAGTTCACCCAAATGACAAATTTAGCTTCCTGATCTTGTGGATGCAAACACAATTGTCTATGGAACCTGGTGAGTCAGCTTCTGAAGAGAAGGGAGTGAATCATCGTGTATCATGTCAACTTTATCAGCCCGAGAGGCTTGAACAGCATCATGTATTAGCCTAGCCTAGCCCATCAGCTCAGCTTGTCCTGTACTTTACTCCTGGAGAATCCTTTTCAACCCTGATGACTCACTGAGGATGAGTCTGCTTTATCTCTGAAGGGAAAATAGCTGCTTCTAAAGCTGATGGGAGAGCTCACTCCTGAGTGCCTCAGTCTTTTTTACGAGCCGCGGGCCCTGCGTGGTAATTGTCCCTTGTTGCTGCCGCGATGCTAATGGAAGTGTCCTTCACATAAACACTCGTCTGTGCCCAAACTGTCAGTTTAGAGTGGGGCTCTTGTGATGCGGCATCGCCAAGAGAAATAACTAAACAGTCCTCGAGCCTCTGCTTGTGTTCATGTGCTGTGTGGGTGTCTGCTGCGTCAAGAAATAGCCCTGTTATCAGGCCGGTACTTGGTTCCTCAGAAATGCAGTGTCGTACGTGGATTTTGCCAATGTCCATCGTTCCTCCAACGCAGCCCATCCTACCCTACACCCACACTGCACGTGCTCAGTGGCTCGCTCCGAAGTGAACATCTTCGTACTTCCCACCCGTGTCCTTTTGCATGTTTCTGTGGTCGGAGCTCAGAGCTGAGGCTGCACAGGAGCCTGAGGGAAAGATCTTGGGTTGTGACCGGTGGTGAAAATTGAATTGATTCACTAGGGGGGGGGGGAACCCTGGTGGGTCCAGACCAAAGGCAAATTTAATGGTGAAATTAAAGGTTTTGTGAACACCCAACAACTTTATCCCCGGAAGCCTGTTCCTGTGGGTTCATCCCCATTTCCACCCACTGGTCATTGTGGCCACTTATGAACATCTTATCTGGGTCAACCTGTCCCATCTTTGTGTGGTTGAAGACACTCATAACAACACTACTGCATTCTGTAGGTCGTATCCATGCCAACCTGACTGACTGACTGTTTGCTGTTGTCGTGCAGGTGACTCGTCAACAACCGACAGATGTGTGACTGCAGGGCCGCCCAGCTTCTTCACCCGGTGGAGATCTGAATTCTGGGACAGTGAGGTAAAGCCTGGTTCTGTATTCTGGGACAGTGAGGGTAAAGCCTGGTTCTGTATTCTGGGACAGTGAGGGTAAAGCCTGGTTCTGTATTCTGGGACAGTGAGGTAAAGACTGGTTCTGAATTCTGGGACAGTGAGGTAAAGACTGGTTCTGAATTCTGGGACAGTGAGGTAAAGCCTGGTTCTGTATTCTGGGACAGTGAGGTAAAGCCTGGTTCTGTATTCTGGGACAGTGAGGTAAAGACTGGTTCTGAATTCTGGGACAGTGAGGTAAAGCCTGGTTCTGTATTCTGGGACAGTGAGGTAAAGACTGGTTCTGAATTCTGGGACAGTGAGGGTAAAGCCTGGTTCTGTATTCTGGGACAGTGAGGTAGAACCTGTGGTTTCTGACACTTCCTGACATTTCCCCCTCACTCATATCATTCATTCAGTTGCATTTGAGTCCAAAGATCCACTGGTCTGCCAGTCAGACTCCTCTGGGTTAACTGGAGGGGTTTAGCTAAGCTCAGGTTTGGGTTGCCGAGTATGTGCTTGTTTTCAGGATTAAACCGCTATTAGACAGATAATGACGTGCCGATATACAGTATGTAACCTCATTTTTTATTTATATATATATATATATAGAACTGTTTATGCACTTTACACAACATGTTCAAGTTTCAAAGCACAAGGGCCAAGTGTCACTACCAACTGCAGTTTCCATGGTAACGGATTACCATAGAGAAATTCTGGCGTCTGAGAGTTTGACAGCGTGACAAGGCAAGAGGAAACGTGTGAGTCAGCTTTAAAAAAAAAAAAAAAAAAAAAAGCTGAGGTCTGCTCCTCAAAGGCTGCTTTACAATTCCCAGTCCTGGTGAAGTCTGAAGGAAGGACGACGCCGGTTGTTACCAAGATATTCATCATTCCGATTTCAATCTGAGGCAGAAAGGAGAGCGCATTGCTGCTCTATCCATTTTGGATCAAGCCTGGAACACAGCCTCGCCTGCAATACCTCCCCACAAGAGCGTTGTGTAACCACGTTTTACCTTACCTAGGCACACTGTACATGATGCAGGATGCAGTCATGTGTTTCAATGGATTTATTAAGCATTGGATAACCTGTAAATGCTCAGAATGATTTTTCTTTTTTTTTTGTCTGAGTTTTTTTTCATCTGAGCTCAGAATTGATTATCGTGCCTATGATTGAAGGTTCGTAATGAGATTGTGATGGAAGGAGTGACAGCACAAGAGGTTATTAAAGATTAGAACATGCACTTGTGACTGAAGGAGAACTTGTGACCTGTGTGTGTGTGTGTGTGTGTGTGTGTGTGTGTGTGCGACACACAGAGCCGTTGGTTTTACTAGGGGACTGGTCAGGGTTCGGGTTCTATTCTGCAATTCATCAAGTCAAAGGAAACACAGTAATGCACCTTTATTTCTGCCACGTTTATTGAATGCCAGTCAGTGTCTCACAGTTTAGCCTGGCTAGTACGACGCCCACTGAATCCTCTCTAACTCATTTAGTGCCAAGGGTGACTTTATTCACCAAAAATGCATAATTTATGATGCTTCATTTTGTCGCCAAACAAAGTATTGTTGCTAGGTAAACACCGCATAAAACACCTGGCGCTCCAGGTGGTGAGTGTTTCCGGAACTCTTTGGAAGTTGGTGAATTAAAGAGGATTTCGTACGTCCGTCAGAACCTACCCCCAGGATTCAGGAAATGATCTGGTCTTCTCTTCACTAATGATCTGGTCTACACTTCACTAATGATCTGGTCTACACTTCACTAATTATCTGGTCTTCTCTTCACTAATGATCTGGTCTTCTCTTCACTAATGATCTGGTCTTCTTTTCACTAATGATCTGGTCTTCACTTCACTAATCCCAAATTGGAGCTGGCCATCTTTTATTTCTAACGGCATACCTTTCATTTAGTTAACTGAGGTTGATGCTTAAACTGGATCCTCCTAACTTTAAACAGGAATGTGGGGCCTATAGCATTACTCCTAATCCCTAATCCTATCAAGTAGAGACACAGCAAGCTGTTGAGCAAGGGAGAGGAAAGCGTCCCTCCGCTAATCTGTCTGAACAGCAGAGAGGGGAGTAAAGCACCAGGACCAGTAAACATGTCTTATGACTGCTGTCTGAAAAGCAAATTTGCGAGGGACTGTTAAAGTGGTCAGGCTCCGAATATGACCTTGATCAAAGCTGCCCAAGCGGTGCTGGCCCTGTGTGTGTCAGAAGATAACACGCCTCGGTGGCATGGCTAGAGGCCCGGTCAGGGCGGCTTTTAGAGAGGCTTCTCGGTGGTATGGCTAGAGGCCCGGTCAGGGCGGCTTTTTAGAGAGGCTTCCCGGCAACGCGATGGACGCACGGATATTGAGTCGTTGAGTTGCCATCGGAACCACCGAAGGTGGGGGGCTGCATCGGGGGCTGGGGGGCTGCGTCGGGGGCTGGGGGGCAGCGTCGTGGGTCTGTTATCACTAATTAATCGAAAAACTATTTTGTTTGTGTTATTATAGGGAACGGGATTGTGATGGTATTTCTCCTCTAGTCTTGTATGCATGTTGGTAAACAAACGTGTGTGTGTGTGTGTGTGTGTGTGGACACCAGGCCTCATATAGGCTCATGTTTCCACCCCCATCCCTGTCTGATGACTCAGGTTGGCTCCAGCTTCATTGTCACCTGTGGTCTACCCAGACACTGGCGTCTGACTGCTCCCCACACACACTCATCCTCCCTGGCCTTTCATTTGCTCAGGCAGTGTGTACACACACACACACACACACGTACGTTTGTATGTACAATACGCACCCACGAGAAACACACACACACACAGGCCACATTCATACTGTTCACAAGCTCTCTGGCTCCATGGCCTAACAAACACCGCCTGTTTTTATGGGAGAATTTAGAGAATATTTTCCATGTGACGTAGTCTGTACTCTCGACGAGTAAGGGCTGCTATTTCGGGGGGGGTTAACTGCTTGCTGTTTCGTTCAACATATTCATGAATGCACAACTCACTCTGTTCTCATGTGGAGGCATTAGTTCAGTCAGAACGACTTAAATTCAAATCCCCAGAAACTAGCCTATGGACCCAACTCAGTGACCCCTGATTGGGGTTTGTTTACTTTGCTACAGCAAGAGAACTAGCCAAAACTCAATTTGACCAAAATGCCCCTTTGCTCTGTTAAACAAATACTTTTTTTTTTTTTTTTTGTATAAGCCTATTATTAGAATATCATGGGGGCGAAACTGTTTACAAAAATAGTCACCGCAGTGCATCGATGTTTCCCTGTCAAGGACACGCTGTACAGATTCATGTCACGTGGTCCTCTGATGCTCAGTCGGTAGCACATGGCACCAACAACGCTTAAGTTGTGGGTTCGATTCCCGCTGGGACCATATGTACTCAAAAATGTATGCACTCACTGCAATGTAAGTTGCTTTGGATAAAAGCATCAGCTAAATAGCATATACTATACTATATTTATATTACATAGGAATCTACATATCTAGAAATTCATAGTGACAGGTAAAGCCCCCCTTCTGCAACCATGTGAGAAGACCAGCATCATCCATTCAACATGTTGTTGTTGTTGTGTACAGATCTGTTGTTGTCCTCTAGATTAGAATTGCTCTCGTCCTGAGCTGCTGCTAGGCTCGGTAGTGTATGAGGCTCGGGGTATCATGGCAGAACATGTCTGATAAGATGAAGGTACTTCAGCTGAAATGTCACCATGATTTTGATCTCAAACTTGATACGGTCTAGAATTTTCTCCATTTCCAGGCAGTCTCTCTACTCCAGTTGTCTGAGTGGGAGCCTCTGTTTGTTTCTATACTGTGTGTGAAGACTACTGTGTCCTGACTTCTCCCTCCCTCTCCCTCTCCCTCCCTCTCTCCCTCTCTCTCTCCCTCTCTCCCCCTCCCTCTCCCCCTCCCTCTCTCTCTCCTCCCCCTTCTAGGCAGCTGAGGGGGGGCTCAGAGGAAGATGCTGGGCTCAGAGCGCGGAGTGGTGGAGGAATGGCTCTCAGAGTTCAAGGTACAGTAGACCCACCCCACACCACACACACACCTCACACACACACCACACACTACTACCCCACACCACACACACACACACCTCACACACACACCACACTACTACCTCATACCACTCTCACACACCACACACAGTACTACCCCACACCACACACTACTACCACACACACACCTCACACTACTACCACACACACACCACACACACTACTACCCCACACCACACACACACACCACACACTACTACCCCACACACACACCTCACACTACTACCACACACACACACCACACACACTACTACAACAACAACACACACACCACACACACTACAACCCCACACCACCCACACACCTCACACACACACCACACACACTACCAACACACTACTACCACCACCTTTGATTGAGGACCTCTTTGTTTTATAATGCTGTCATTCTGTGTGTGTGTGTGTGTGTGTGTGTGTGTGTGTGTGTGTGTGTGTGTGTGTGTGTGTGATGTTTGGTTGTAAACTGTGTGTATGCAGGGTTCCCTTGTAAAAGAGACCTTGGTCTCAGTGGGTCTAGACCTTGGTCTCAGTGGGTCTAGACCTTGGTCTCAGTGGGTCTAGACCTTGGTCTCAGTGGGTCTAGACCTTGGTCTCAGTGGGTCTAGACCTTGGTCTCAGTGGGTCTAGACCTTGGTCTCAGTGGGTCTCAGTGGGTCTAGACCTTGGTCTCAGTGGGTCTAGACCTTGGTCTCAGTGGGTCTAGACCTTGGTCTCAGTGGGTCTAGACCTTGGTCTCAGTGGGTCTAGACCTTGGTCTCAGTGGGTCTAGACCTTGGTCTCAGTGGGTCTAGACCTTGGTCTCAGTGGGTCTAGACCTTGGTCTCAGTGGGTCTAGGCCTTGGTCTCAGTGGGTCTAGACCTTGGTCTCAGTGGGTCTAGACCTTGGTCTCAGTGGGTCTAGGCCTTGGTCTCAGTGGGTCTAGACCTTGGTCTCAGTGGGTCTAGACCTTGGTCTCAGTGGGTCTAGACCTTGGTCTCAGTGGGTCTAGACCTTGGTCTCAGTGGGTCTAGACCTTGGTCTCAGTGGGTCTAGACCTTGGTCTCAGTGGGTCTAGACCTTGGTCTCAGTGGGTCTAGACCTTGGTCTCAGTGGGTCTAGACCTTGGTCTCAGTGGGTCTAGACCTTGGTCTCAGTGGGTCTAGACCTTGGTCTCAGTGGGTCTCAGTGGGTCTAGACCTTGGTCTCAGTGGGTCTAAATGGGCGAAAATAAAGGTTAACTAAAATGTTCCCCTCTGACCCAAACGTTGGTGTCAGTCGGCTCCAGGGGAGTAACTCACTGGTCACTGGTCACTGGTCCCACTGGTCTCACTGGTCACTGGTCCCACTGGTCTCACTGGTCACTGGTCCCACTGGTCTCACTGGTCACTGGTCCCACTGGTCTCACTGGTCACTGGTCCCACTGGTCACTGGTCCCACTGGTCACTGGTCCCACTGGTCTCACTGGTCACTGGTCCCACTGGTCACTGGTCACTGGTCCCACTGGTCACTGGTCACTGTGATGGTAGAGAGTCATCCCTCTCTCCGAGGGAGGGAAAGAGAGGGCTGAGAATGGAAGGACAGCGTCTGTGATGGAGGGAGTGGATGATGGAAGGAGTGGATGATGGAAGGAGGGGGTGTGAGAGTGTGTGGGAGGGAGGGAGGGAGGGGGGTGAGGGAGGGGGTCTGTGATGCTGGGAGTGTGGGTGGAAAGAGGGGGTGTGTTAATGATGGAAGGAGGGAGGGAGGGAATGTGTCTGTGAGTCAGAGTGCGAGTGAGAGGCTCCGAGCTGGGAACACTGTGTCCTCCTGTCCTCCGCTACTGTGACCATACTGGAGGGAGGGAGGGAGGGAGGGAGGGGTGGGGGGGACAGGATGACCTCTCCTGTCACTGTGCTCTACACAGGCCTCGAGGAGGACATTAAACCCATGACAGCTGGGACAGAGTTGGTTCTAAACAAATGAACAAACGCTGAGTAAATTGTGCCCTGTCCATTGTCAACTCACACTCTCTCTCCCTCCCTCCCTCTCTCCCTCCCTCCCTCTCTCCCTCCCTCCTCCCTCCTCCCTCCTCTCTCCTCTCTCACACAGACATTACCAGAAGCCCATATCCCCAGCTACGCAGGCAGCCTCCACCTGAAGAAGTCCCTGGTGCCCGCCCTCTACAGAGTCATCCAGGACCCCAACAATGAGGTCAGAGTCTCTCAGACGCCACACAGGCCTTCCAGCCACATGTGCTGCTTATTCATATCCCTGCATCCCACAGCAAGGCAGAGCCGTTATGACAGGGGATGTCAGGACTTGTGACTGGCATCACCAGGTGGCCAGAGCTGGCAGGTGTGTGTGTGTGTGTGTGTGTGTGTGCGCTCTGTATGAGGGACTGACAAAGTGGCAGTGCCAGCCTTGTTACCTTGGCAACCTCCCATTCTGCACAACCTGTTATGTCACCGTCCCTGTACACTCATCACAGCCTCATGCCCAAACATCTGGTGTCCAGTGCACACACACACACACACACACACACACACACACACACACACACTATATACACTCACTGAACACTTTATTAGGAACACTATACTAATACTGGGTAGGGCCTCCCTTTGCTCTCAAAATAGCCTCAATTCTTCATGGCATTGATTCCACAGGATGTTGGAAACATTCCTTTGAGATTCTGGTCCATGACGACATGATTGCGTCACGCAGTTCCTGCAGATTTTTCAGGTGCACTTTCAAGCTGTGAATCTCCCGTTCTACCACATCCCAAAGGTGTTCTATGTGGGCCCAGGTAGGATGGTGGTCTGTCTGCGGGCCCAGGTAGGATGGTGGTCTGTCTGCGGCCCAGGTAGCATGGTGGTCTGTCTGCGGGCCCAGGTAGGATGGTGGTATGTCTGCGGGCCCAGGTAGCATGGCGGTGGACAACCAACTGAAAGGTGTAACCTTCCTCATTTCACGCCTTCTAAACCTAAAGACTGTCTCTTAGAGTGGAATTTCCTGAGGTAACCACCCATGGGTCCAAACTCCATTAGCGTCAGTTGACGCTAATTAATGATTGGAGAAGTGGTGCGGGAGAGGGAGAGAGGGAGAGAGGGAGAGAGGGAGGGAGAGAGGGAGGGAGAGAGAGCGCTCTCTAAACCATGAGATTGCTGCTGCTATATCGCTGCCTGCTTGTCCTGGTGACAAATGAGGTGCAGAAGCTCTGCCAAACTCAATAACGTGACGTTAGTCATTACCGGTTCCACCACAGCTATGCAGAGAGATAGCAACGTGCTAACCGTCAGGTGGGTCAGCCGCAGAGACAGACGACGTCAACACATTCCTGTGTTAGGTTGGCTAACCGACGGGCTAGACCTGTGTTTCTCTACTCAACTCTAGTCCAGCACTCACTCACTCACTCACTCACTCACTCACTCACTCACTCACTCACTCACTCACTCACTCACTCACTCACTAACACAGTCTTCAGCGTCATGAAGTCTTGTCATTTCATTTGTCGTGTGGAGTTGGTTACCTCGCGTGTGAGTGCTGGGTTGTGAATTGGAACACAAATGTGCAGGACATGTGAGGCTGGCGTGTGTGTCAAAGAGAA
>NC_139666.1:2272407-2297407 GCF_951799395.1 Argentina silus
TGTGTGCAATGTATCGTTATTCATTATTGATATTATTCTGGGTTTTCTTGTATTATTATCTTGGTTCTGGTTCCAGGTTCGAGGTGCTGTGCTTCCTCATGCTGTGTTACAACTCTGCCGTGGTCTACATGCCTCTCTCCTCCTACCAGTCGGCCTGCCGGATGAGCTCACGGTAACACACACTCTCTCTCTCTCTTTCTCTTTCTCTCCTCTCTCTCTCTTTCTCTCTCTCTTTCTTTCTCTCATCTCTCCTCTTTCTCTCTCTCTTTCTCTCCTCTTTGTCTCTCTCTTTCTCTCCTCTCTCTCTCTCTCTCTTTCTCTTTGTCTCTCTCTTTCTCTCTCTCTCTCTCTCTTTCTCTCCTCTCTCTCTCTCCTCTCTTTCTGTTTCATCCCCCTGTTTGCTGTCATGAAGCTCAGCATGTTCCCCGGTCCTGTCCTCCAAAAGAATGTCCTGTATTTTTTTGAGTGGGGCAGTCCTAAACTCTCAGGGTGTGATGGGAGGTGTGGATACTAGATAGGGTGTGATTGGAGGTGTAGATGTAATGTGGTGATTCAGTGCCTCCATCTTGCCATCTCAGAGGGTATAAGTCCTCCCCATATTGGGTACGGCTATCCGATCATTAATCTACAGAGATTAGATTGGATTAGATTCAACTTCATTGTCATTGCACAGAGTACTGAGACAACGAAATGCAGTTTGGCATCTAACCAGACATGGGGGGGGGGGGGGGGGGGGGCTGGGGCTGGGCTACCGCTGGGATTCTGAGTTGAGCAGAGGAACGGCTGCAGGGAAGAAGCTGTTCCTGAGCGGAGACTCCTGTACCGCCTCCCGGACGGGAGGAGGGCAGACAGTCCGTGGCTGGGGAGGGAGGTGTCCCACTGCTGCTTCCAGAGGTGCCGTAGGGGGCCAGGGGTCGATGTGGAATTGAGAGTGTTGTCTGAGTATTGACGCTGCGGGGGGGTTCATTCCCCCCCGCGCAGAGAGACCTCTCAGGATATTAGCACCCCTGCTGGGCCAGACAGACAGGCAGAGGCAGACAGACTGCCTGGAGCAGACCAGCCCAGACACGCACCACATGCTGCCAGAGCAGAGCGAACACACTCACCTTCTGAACCCAAGCTTTTTATTAATTGGACTCAGTCATATATCATTTTTTTCCCCATCAGTGCTATTAACAACCATTATTGAGTTGAGTTGAGAGAGAGAGAGAGAGAGAGAAGGGATGACATGCAAGATATGTCGAGGGTCGGAATCGAACCAGGAACCTTGTGATTATGTGATATGCACATTAGTGGCTTAAGCCACTAAAAGCCCCTTATTTTCATTTTTAACATCATTAAAGAAATAGCTTGTTTCCTCTGAATTCCTAACTTCCTACACGGGTTAGAAGTCTGAACATTGTTGCTCATTGTTTATCTTTCAAACTTTTATTCATATAGAACATTTCATACAGTGATGAAACGCAATGTGCTTTACAGGACAAAGCAATAGAAACAGAGAAAACCATTAAAACAAATAGAAATAGAAACACTAGGATAATAACAGCAGCCCCACCCCCTCACCAACCTGTCAAAGCTTGTGTTAAAGGGATACTTCACCCAAATTACAAAATCAAACATATGGTTCCTTCATCTGAAAGGAGTCTATGGCCAAGGACAGCACTGTCACTAACCGCTAACTGTTAGCATTCTTTCACCAAAAACCAATGGAATTCAATGGACTCCAAATTAGCATGTTTGAATCGAGTCATTGAATCTTCTTTTCAGAGAACTGAGGGCTGATCCTGGCGCTCTGACAAACATGCTAATGGCGTTCATATTGATCCAGTATCAACCCCGGGCCTTGTCTCTGCCTCCCCACAGCTTGTGCGTGTGTGGGTTCCCACGACAACAGCAGAAACTGTGGAGGGAGCCGTGTAACCGTGTGGTGCTGGACCCGGAGTTCATGGTCCAGATGCTGACCGCTGTCTACCACGCCATGTAAGTACTACCGCGCCTCCAAAGGTCTGTTGGTGTCAGCCCAGCACTAACACGCCTGGTTCAGATAAATCAATGGGTGACGGTCCTCAATCAACACCTCGCCCCCAACCCACAGTACATTATACGCTCTGATTGCATCGCCAGTGAGTCCCGGGGAAGCAGGTGATTTCATTTCCGCGCGAGCGGTCATCGCAAAGCAGATTAGCGCTTAGAATGGCTGCTCCCCTGTGATGATCGGTGATTGGGAAGTCGTTACACAGAGAGGAAGAGAGAGACGGACAGAGAGAGAGAGAGACGGAGAGAGAGAGACGGAGAGAGAGACAGAGAGAGAGACACAGAGAGAGAGAGACGGAGAGAGAGACACAGAGAGAGAGACACAGAGAGAGAGACACAGAGAGATGGAGAGACAGAGAGAGAGAGACAGAGAGAGAGAGACAGATAGAGAGACACAGATAGAGAGACACAGAGAGATGGAGAGAGAGACAGAGAGACAGAGACAGAGAGAGACTCTCTGATCGACTCCATGGCCCCAGGAGGAAAGACCCCAGCAAACGGTAGATTGGAGCTGCAGTCACTTTCCTTCACCAGAGTAATGACCTCCTCAGTAATCTCTATCTGGGGGTCACCTCTGCGTGTACATGTGTGCATTCAGAGCTCAACAAAGGCGCGTGTTCAGGTCAGATAAACACGGATGCACAGGTAGATATGCTGTAGGACCTTGGCCATGCTGAGGTGAAGGTAATTTGGGGACGAGCTAATATGTCCTCAGTGGTAGAGCTTTGTACTGTAATGGCTGATGTCAAAGGTGGAATGGAGAAGAGGAAGAGGAAGTGAGCCTCTATCGGAACAGTAATAGCGTTGTCATTGTCGATGTTGTCACACGAGGTCCACCCCCCCCCCTCCCCCCCGTTCACATCAAAGATTCCCATTTTGATCACCATGTCGTTTCACCCCCCCCCCCGGTAACTGGCTCCACATCAAAGGTGCTTCAACGTTCTCTGGCTCTGTTGTTGCTGCTCCCAATGCTTGTATCTCCCCGGAACGAACATGAACATGACATCTTGTTCTGAACACACACACACACACACACACACACACACACACCCTCAGAACACACACACACACACACACACACACACACCCTCAGAACACACCCCCCCCCACCCTCAGAACACACACAGACTTGCTCTACCTAGGTTGCTCCTCTCTATCTTTCTTTTCATGGTATAAATGTACCATTTGAGAAGAAAAGAAGAAAGCACTCGTGGGTAATTTAGTAATAGCAGCGTTTTGACCTCGCTGGTCATCGTGACATTTGCTTTTGTTTCTCTCCGAGTCCCCTTAGGCCTCAACCTTCTCATAACAGGTTGACTGGATATACGTCGGGCTTCAAGGCACCTTGGGGGAGACCTCAGTGTTTACTTAAATCTTAACTCTGCTGCTGAAGGCCCTATTTGACTGATTTCCACCTAAAAACCAGACTAAACCAAACTAAACTGCTTATAACATTTAGAAATATCATGATCAGATGCAAAAGCAGGATGCCATTTGATGGGTAACACCTTGTTACCCATGTTGTGTGTGGTGTTGTGTGTGGATATGCTCAGATCATAGCTCAGAATAACATACTACACATGACAAGGAGATAAAGTCATCAATAATGAAATTAATAATCAAATTAAAGCAGAATTTGAGCCTGTATATGGGCCCGTCCGGCATAAGCGATGCAGCTAGCTATGGAGCTATCTAATGTAGCTTGTTTCTGACCTGTCGTGTCTGTGTGGTGCAGATACAATGGAGAGTGGGAGATGGGGAGGGAGGCTCTGGAGGACATCCTGTACAGATCCCAGCTGGAGCTCTACTCCCAGCCTCTCCTAGTAAGACCTACTTTATTACACAAGTTGTCAACACACACACACACACACATACACACACACACACCTCGTAACGGGTTGCACTTTATCTTACTGAGCTGTTTCTACTGGTGTTCACCGAGTTATTTACGAGGGAATTATCTGGTAACCATGGCTACTTGTGGCAAAGAATTCAACGTAATTGTTAGCTACCTGATACTTGGTTATAATGAATCCCAAATGAACAAATAAGTGAGTCATACCGTATTATTGTGCACCATTTTGCCATGTCATTTGCTAAGCGAATACCTGGTCATTTCTGTACCGTAAGACAAGATGCTACCAAGTAGAGGTGATATTTAAAAGACTAACATGTGTGACCCTGTGCTCTGTACTGCTTGGTGACCTCTGACCCTTGTGTTATCACCCACTAGCTGGGCAACGCTATGATGAGCTCCATGCCGGCCAGCGCCCCGGAGGAGCCGCGCGGTCGTAAGGTCCTCCAGGTGGAGGTCACGCCCACCGTCAGCCGCATCTCCCGCAGCGCCATCACCGCAGCCTCCATCCGACGCCACCGCTGGAAGAGAGAGGGTAAGAGTCCGGTTCCAGTCAGCCGAGAGTCCGGTTCCAGTCAGCCTAGAGTCCGGTCCAGTCAGCCTAGAGTCCGGTCCAGTCAGCCTAGAGTCCCGGTCCAGTCAGCCTAGAGTCCCGGTCCAGTCAGCCTAGAGTCCAGGTCCAGTCAGCCAAGAGTCCGGGTCCAGTCAGCCTAGAGTCCGGTCCAGTCCAATCAGCCTAGAGTCCGGTCCAGTCACCCCAGAGTCCAAGCATACGCGATGGACAGTCAGAACCTATGAGGTCCGACACGGGTGATTCTACTAATTAACCCATTGACTTCAATGAAGACTTTGACTAGCAGAATCAGATGTGTTACTGCTTGGGCTAGAACAAAACCATGCACCTCAGCTGTTGACGGGTTCAATCATCTAAACTTCAGCTATTCAACACTGACCAGCGCCTTCGACTCAGGGAGGGGGGGTTGTGTCCCTCCTCCTTCGACTCAGGGAGGGGGGGTTGTGTCCCGAAGCCTTTGGTTAGAAATAATGTTAGAACCGTCACTGGAATGGTGAGCATTTTATTTTGCAGACTCGCAATTTTTTCTTTTTTTTTTATAATCGGTCCTGCAACAATGAACAGGTGTAAAACCACTGGCTAATACCAGTCTATGATGGTCTTTATATCGTTTTGATCGCTCGTCAGAGAAAGGCCAGACGAGGTATGAAGTTAGGGTGAGAGGATTGCTCCTCTCCCACTCTCTGATCTAATGTAACCCACTCTGATCTAATGTAGCCCACTCTGATCTAATGTAACCCACTCTGATCTAATGTAGCCCACTCTGATCTAATGTAACCCACTCTGATTAAATCTAGCCCACTCTGATCTAATGTAACACTCTGATCTAATGTAACACTCTGATCTAATGCAACACTCTCTGATTTAATGCAACCCTCTCTGATCACAAGTGTTATGTCCCAACAGTGTTTGACGTCAGACGTTCATTAAGATAATTGTGCTTGTGCCAGTGTTGTTCCAATCACCGCTCCTCTTCTCTCTCTCTCTCTCTGCGTGTTCTGTCTCTCTCTCTCTCTCTCTCTCTCTCTCTCTCTCTGCGTGTTCTTTCTCTCTCTCTCTCTCTCTCTCTCTCTCTCTCTCTCTCTCTGCGTGTTCTGTCTCTGCCTCTCTGATAGCAGTGAAAGTCTGACTGAAGTGGAGCCTTTTCTGTCGTTGTCGAGCCTAGGCTTCACACGACAGCGACCTTGATGTCTGTCCGTTAGTACATAGGGTCCAAATGGGCGGAGCCTAGCACTAAGTAGCATCTACTCCCTGTGTCGTTTGACTCCCAGATTGTTTTGACCACTCGAGCGAAGCAGAATTCTGCGTCAACATCAGTCCTCCTATCCACCGCCTCCACCGCCACACCCCCTGGGACCCGGCGGCCAATCCAGAGAGAGGAGGTCAAAGCAACAGAGGCATCTCCCCGGTCACACTCGAGGGTAGGGTAAAAGGGGGATGATGCCACAGGGAGAAATGAGGGGGGGAGGAGGATGAGGATGAGGGGCCCCATTTTTGGCTACCTCTCTCTTCACCTCCCCAGAGAACGCTAACTCCATCCGATCCTCCGGATCAGACGCTTAACATTTCCAACCTCCCCATCCCCACTTACCGGAATCCCCCCCGATGTCCTTCAGGGCAGAGAGAGCGGAAGACTCTTAATAGTCTGGGTTTGAAGGAAGTGTGGATAGGGCCATTGCATTGCATGGACCTCCCATGATGTCATATCCTTTCTTGACCTTGCCATGTCTCGTGTTACAATTGCCGCCCCCGCCCCCCCATCGTCACTTACTGAGCATGCTCACACACGTTGACCTTGCAACTCGACCTCTGCGCTTGGTTCTGTCAGCTAACAGACAACAACTCACTAACCCAGTTCTGGTTCCTCTCCTCTCATAGACGTTGTGTGCTCTCTGCTGCCCCTAGTGTGTTTGGGAGTTTTGGCCGTTTCACAACAGTAAGCTTTTGGGCATCTTGGGCCAGCAGGAGCAGCACCCATCTGGTGTTCCATTCCTGCTCGGGGAGAGTCCTCCATTTTGTTTTTGAGTCCAGCTGGTTTTATGTGCCGGGTCTGAGCGGTGTTGTTGTTTTGTTTTATAGCATAGCTCAGTGAGTGAGAAAGACCCCCCTCCACCTCCTGCCTCCGAGCATGTGCATGCAAAGGCCTGGAAACCCGGAAAAACAGAGAAGTAAAACAACCCCATCAACCCCCATGATGATGATACCATCCCCAAAAACGCCATCGTCATCATCATCATCATCAGCTCTGAAAATAATGCTCAACTTCAGCACTCCTTAGCCTTTGTCTTAGCTGTACCTCCCTGATTACTGGATACCGGCCTCATCACTATTTGGTCTTTACAAGGTCATCACTACCATGAGGTGACCTTTAGGACCTCTTTGACCTGTAATGTGTGTCCAGTCAGTCTGTGGTCACAACATCAATACAAGGAGACAAGCGCAATGAGGGTAACACTGAGGGTAACAATGAGGGTAACACTGAGGGGTAACCCCTTTTGACATTAGAGTTCATTCAGAAGTAGAGTCTGACGAGGGTAACACTCACCCCTTTGACATTAGAGTTCATTCAGAAGTAGAGTCTGACGAGGGTAACACTCACCCCTTTGACATTAGAGTTCATTCAGAAGTAGAGTCTGACGAGGGTAACACTCACCCCTTTGACATTAGAGTTCATTCAGAAGTAGAGTCTGACGAGGGTAACACTCACCCCTTTGGCATTAGAGTTCATTCAGAAGTAGAGTCTGACGAGGGTAACACTCACCCCTTTGGCATTAGAGTTCATTCAGAAGTAGAGTCTGACGAGGGTAACACTCACCCCTTTGACATTAGAGTTCATTCAGAAGTAGAGTCTGACGAGGGTAACACTCACCCCTTTGACATTAGAGTTCATTCAGAAGTAGAGTCTGACGAGGGTAACACTCACCCCTTTGACATTAGAGTTCATTCAGAAGTAGAGTCTGACGAGGGTAACACTCACCCCTTTGACATTAGAGTTCATTCAGAAGTAGAGTCTGACGAGGGTAACACTCACCCCTTTGACATTAGAGTTCATTCAGAAGTAGAGTCTGACGAGGGTAACACTCACCCCTTTGACATTAGAGTTCATTCAGAAGTAGAGTCTGACGAGGGTAACACTCACCCCTTTGACATTAGAGTTCATTCAGAAGTAGAGTCTGACGAGGGTAACACTCACCCCTTTGACATTAGAGTTCATTCAGAAGTAGAGTCTGACGAGGGTAACACTCACCCCTTTGACATTAGAGTTCATTCAGAAGTAGAGTCTGACGAGGGTAACACTCACCCCTTTGACATAAGAGTTCATTCAGAAGTAGAGTCTGACGAGGGTAACACTCACCCCTTTGACATAAGAGTTCATTCAGAAGTAGAGTCTGACGAGGGTAACACTCACCCCTTTGACATTAGAGTTCATTCAGAAGTAGAGTCTGACGAGGGTAACACTCACCCCTTTGACATAAGAGTTCATTCAGAAGTAGAGTCTGACGAGGGTAACACTCACCCCTTTGACATTAGAGTTCATTCAGAAGTAGAGTCTGACGAGGGTAACACTCACCCCTTTGACATAAGAGTTCATTCAGAAGCCGTAAGAGGACCCAGGTCACTCTTATGTCCGCTTCCTGATGACAGAGGATCAGCTCATTGGCTGTTGGTCATTGTCAGCCTATCATGTCATCTCCTTACCCCACATCCACTAGCCTGCCACCTGTCCCTGCAGTGTGTGTCTGAAGAATGGAGGACAGAACTCTACCAGCGGGAACTCTACCGGGCCCTGTTGTGAAACTGTGGGACGGCTTTAGAGAGGGTTAGAGATGGTACTGTGGTACGCTGTCCTTTCTTCTAGCTTGGTTCCTGTTTCTATATTTATTCCGAGCTTAGAGCTATATATAGACGTCTGTGGTGACAGCTAGTAGACAGGCCCATCTGGCCACAGTGTCAGAGTTGGGACTAATTGGACCGCTACGGTATCGATCCAACGAGAGGCGGCCCGGCGCACTGCTCTCCCGTGGTGGTTCTCTGACGGACAGACCTTCTAGAAACCAGCCAGCCAATCACAGGCCTTCTAGAAGCCAGCCAGCCAGCCAATCACAGGGCTGACGTTGAAACGAGGAGTGCAGCAGGAGAGCATGAGTGAAGCTTGTCGCCGTCTTCTTGTCATGTGCATGTCATCCAATCCTTCTTTTCTCTCTCTCTCTCCCTCTCTCTCCCTCCCTCTCCCTCTCTCTCTCTCCCCCTCTTCCTCTCTCTCTCTCTCTCTCTCCCCCCCTGTTCCCGTGTCTTCCGGGCCTCCGTCTGCTTGTGGACCCTCCTCTCTCCAGTGACCTGTTTTTGCCTGTCCAACCGCTGCATGATGGAGAGCTTCGGTCTGCCGTCTTCTCTGTTGTGTTTTTAATCTATTTTTTTTTTATCGGTTTATTGACGGTTTTTTTCAATGACATTTTTTCGTTTCACTAAATTTTGTACATTTTTCCCTTTCAGCTTTCAAACACTGGACCTATGAATGGATTTCTAAATAGTTTTTTTGTGTTTGAGTGTTTATTTATGTTCATCTTGAGGCAATTTGTGGTCTTCAGTATGGCCTTCGATGGAGTGATTTTGGTTTGATGCTGAGCATGGTCTTTTATTGATGAACATTCTGTCAGAGTTGTTGGCCTGAACGTGGTTGACAGTTTCCCACTAGAGCTGTAAGAAGTCATTCAAACTCAATAATGTCAAGCCAAGGTCGTTTTCTCCAGTTCTTCTCAAACTTGACCTATTCCTGGTAATTGCACATATTTCCTCTGTCGCTGGAGTCAGCCAGCATGCTTTATCTCCTTCTCCGGGTGAAAACCCTGCAGGTCAGACTTGATTGTAATGGATCGAGGCTGTAACGCCATAGCAGAGCCTGACAAAGGAATATGATGGGTGTACGGGTCGTAAATAATCATGAATACTGCCTTTAGGGAGGCAGATTTATCTGAGTCTCCTGTAATCCGTTTTGTCAGCAGTGTTTATGAACACTCAGTGACATTAGGTTTAATCAGGACATGTTGTTTTTTGTTTTTTTGTGTGTTTTTTTTACTCTCTTCCCTCTGATTGTAATTAAAAAGGGTGAGGAGGGAACGCTGTGTCCTGTTGGAGGATTAGCAGTGTGTGAAACGTGAACCTCCGGTTCCAGAGGAATTTCCGGACAGATTTTACGTGGCTTATGATTCTCTCTGATCAGCCCCCTGTGACTGATGTCCAAATGATATTGAAGGATAATCCTCTGATATGGGCTCTATCCACCAAAACAATGGTTTCTCCTCTGACTCTAAGTCCCCACTAAGGTGTACAGTATGGTTGGACAAACAATCGTGTTTTGATAATCACTTATTTGATTTTGTAAAGGCCTTCTCCAGATGCTCAGAGCGCTTCACTGTTTACATGTGTGGGAGTGGGGGGGGGGGGGGGACTTACCTCAACCACTACCAAACTAGCTAGCCAATCACTACCGTGATCTCTCCATTGCAACCTCCTCACATGTGTTTTTCTCTATCGTTTTCTCTCTCTCTCTCTCTCTCTCTCTCTCTCTCTCCCTTGTCTGTCTGTCTGTCTGTCTGTTCAGATGCTGACGGTATGAGCGGAGGGGAAGAGTCCTTCAACCTCAACGACCCAGACGAGGGCTTCTCCTCCGGGGCGTCCAACAGCAGCCAGCCCAGCGCCACCAAGCCAGGCGGGGGCGGTGGCGTGGGGCCCAGGGGGGGCAGCCAGAAGAGCAGCAGCGTCAAGAAAGCTGTGACAGCCAGACTGTCCCGGGAGAGAGAGAAGGAGAGGGAGAGGGAGAGGGAGAGGGAGAGAGAGCGGGAGAGAGAGCGGGAGAGGGAGAGGGAGAGAGAGAAGGAGAGAGAAAAGGAAAAGGAGAGGGAGAAGGAGAGAGAGAGGGAGGCGGAGAAACACAGAGAGCTCTCGGCGGACCCCCAGGAGGCTCTGAGGAGACACCACCAGCGTCAGGCGCCGTCCCCGCCCTCCATCGGCCTGGACGCCATCGAGCTGAGCCCCATCAAGAAGCACCTGAGCTTCCCCACCGGGCCCGCCCTGGTCAGGACTGCCAGCACCTCCTCCAGCAAGTCCTTCGACTGCATGAACCTGAACGGGAGCCAGGGGAGTGCAGCCGCCGCGCTGGCCCTGGAGGGAGGGTCGCTGGGGGGGCTGGCCACGTTAGCGGGTGGGGGTGGAGGTGGAGGTGGAGGTGGGGCTGCCCACCGCTACTCCACCATCAGCCTGCAGGAGGAGCACCTCGCGCGGCCAGAGGGGGCCCAGGATCTGCTGTCCCCCGGGGCACCCCTCACCAAGCAGTCCCGGTCGCCCAGCTTCAACATGCAGATCATATCACAGGTGTAGCAGGGGGAGACAAGAGAGGAGGGGAGGGCCTCCCTGTCAACACACGTGTACACACACACACAAACACACACCCAGACAAAAACACACACACACACACTCGCATGCATACACACACACACACTGTTCTCTTTCGACTCCTCTTCCTGCCCACCAGTCTGATGTCTCTCTACCTGTATGCCTGGGATGAAAGGTGATCTTCTCCTCTGTAATACTCGAAGACATTTCTAGCGGAGAGGTGTGTGTGTGTGTGTGTGCACAGAGAGAGAGAGAGAGAGGGGCTTTTGTGTTCATGTTGAAATCCTATAGGGTTGTATACTGAGTCAACCTGTTCGAAACCAATGTCTTCAATCGCAGTTACTGACGGACATTTGACTGAGAATGGTGAGTGTGTTCCTGTAAGCGTATTTGACAGGACTCCCACAACAGCACCCAGTCGACACAGGATGGCTCCTCACTGCATCCTCTCTCTAACCAACCTGAGCATTCCACCTCTGTGAGACCCACAGAAACACAGAACGGAGGGATGACTGTGGGACAGAAATACTGTCATCGTTCGGGGTCTAATTTACCATTTCAGAGATTAAGTTCACGACTGATATTCTAGTCTATTTTGTATGGAATCAGCAATAAGACGACCGACGTTCCCCTGAGAGGAGTGGAGCTCTGTGTCTCTAATACCAACCTGTTCATTCCTGGGAAGACGTGCAATCTGTATACCGACTATCTTTCTGTGTGTTTTATTTTTCTGTTTAATTTGGTGTCATTTGGTTTTATAGATGTATGATCTGGGTGGGTCTATGTTCGGTTGGAGAATTACAACCCCCAAAGACAGTCGCGCGAATGTTTTCTTTCTTGAATTGTTACGCTGATTTCAAATCATGTGATTCTCCAGGTTTTTAGTCCATAAAACTTGATTTATTTTTAATAATTTATGGTGTGTGTGTATATATATATATATATACATACACATACTCATTTGATCTCTGATTTAAGTTAATCATTTTTCAAACTCTTGATACTGTTGTTTAATCAAAAACTGGAATCTCCCGTTGAGTCTTGTAGAAGAAGACCTGAGATGGAGGCCCAGAAAGGGAGGATTCTGCCTGTGAAGGACTGAACCAGGAGAGAAGAACCTCCGCGTTAGAACAGCCTCTACTGACTGTCCATCCAAAGACAGTGCTCCCAAAGACAGTGCTCCCAAAGACAGGGCAAGTCGGGAAATGGAGTTGATAACACACCACTGTATATGGACCTCTTTCAAATGGATTTCTTTGAGACAGGGAACACTTTTAAGACAGATGGTAATATACAGTACTGTTAAATGTTAATGTTTGTCGCCTGGTAATGTCATCAGAGACCACTTGGGTGGGAGCGGGGGCGGGAGCTGGATGTGGATGGGTCTTTTCCTCGCGGCGTTTTTGAGTGAGTGAACGGGGTTCTGCGTAGTCACTCAACACCTGCTGTCGTGTCCATTATCCAGCGTTGTGTGACCTGACGTTCACAAACATTTGTTCTACCTCATTGTGTATTCACCTGCCGCTCAAAACCACCCGGGCCGCGTTCAGGAAGGGCGGCTCGTCGGGGGGCGGGGCTCGGGAGGGGGGGGGGGGGTGTGGGGGGTTTGGGGAGGGGTGTTCTTTAGATAGAAATACGTTGCGTAGAGCAGATATTCTCTGACCAGGATAGTTAAGGGTTTGTGTCCGTTCTACGCAGTGCATTTCTATCCGCTACGTTCAGAGCCCTTCCTGAACGTAGCCCTGACTCCCAGCTCATTCTGTCAGGGACATATAGATATATTTAAATATAGATATATATACATGGTATATGTACTGTATGTATGTGTGTATATATATGTGTGTATATATATGTGTGTACATATATATATATATATATATATATATATATATATATATATATATATATATATATATATATACACACATATATATATACACACACATATATATAGATATATATAGATATATATATATGGTGTGTATATATAGATATAGATATATATATGGTATATGTACTGTATATACCCTGGGTTCTGGACCACCACAATGGTTGATATGCTGGGGAACACTAGTGAGGACCAAGCTCATTTCAAGCAGACTACAAAGACGCGGTCCACTCTGGGTTGTGACCGTTCTTGGCCTCAAGTTTCAGTTGGTCACATTATGCACAGACGTCAGCTGCAAAGCATCAACATGACTGTACATCTCTTCAGGGGTTGTTGTTTTTTGTCTCGTTCTTTCTTGCCTGCGTGTGTCATTATGGGGGTACATCGGAGTCGTCTACTTTCTGTTTGTTAACGTTTAGGTCCCTAAGATGCTCTACAGAGTCTACACAATGTAGTGGTTTTTTTTCTTTTTTTCTTCTTTTTTTTTTTTTAAGTGCAATTGCTCACATGCATGGAGTTGAGTTAGACAGCCTCTTGTTGTGAATGCCTCTACGTGCGCAGCGGTCTCTTCGCCACCCTTAGTGCACCCCTCCCTCCCTCCCTCCCTCCCGTGTCTGTGGAGTAGTATGCCCGTCTGCATGCTAGTGCCCCCCGGTGGCGCAGCCCGTTTCAGCTGCTTCCTCCAGCCTCGGAGCCGAACCCAGTCTTCCCTCTCTGTCGCAGTTTCCTCGTCTTTTGCCAAATGTGCCAATACGGATTCTCTCCTTATAGAAACAGCGTTTCAATCTGTGTGTCTTAAGTTGAAGATATACTGGCCTGTGTTGTTGTTGTTTTTTTCGTTTTCTTATTATTATTTTTTGTTTCAATTTACTGGTCTTAATTTTTAAGCTAAGGACAAGAGGGATGTTTGGTCACGCAGCTGAACTTGCCCAGAAAGCAGCTTGGCTGAACGTGCCCACTAAGCAGCTTGGCTGGACTTCTTTGCTGTGTGTGATTTCCCTCTGCCTACAAGCCAGTTCATCATGATGTGACACTGTACTCTCACAGTCATTATCAAGCCCTCTTGTTCACATGTAGAAGCATCAGGAGCCGGTCTAAGAATATATATGCGTGTGTGTATAGGTGTCAGTGTAGTGACATTTAACTCATGTGCTTCTGTGTGTGTGTGTGTGTGTAAACGGATGAATGGCTTTAATGTTTTAATGTAAAAACGTTTTGTCAGTCTGCGGTGTACCTGAGGACACACAAACACTAATGGATCAGGATGCATTCCTGCTGTTTTGTTGTTCAGGATGGATCCTGTGTGCCTGTTTTGATTTGGGTCACAAAGCTGATGGGGTTAGCTAGCCACCCTTATGTCCTCCTCTGACTGGCTGACTGTAAAACAGGGGGGCAGCTGGCTCTCACACACACACGCACACACTCACTGCTGTAGGAAAACGCACCTGCATCGTTTTCCGTCATCTGTGTGCAGCTTGGCTCACGTTCAATCGTGCGTGTCGTCGTTGTCGTCATCTGCTGTATTCTGCTGTTTGTGGTGACTGGCGCCCTCTGCTGTGCAAACTGGTGAAGTGTCTGTGTCATGAATAAGAGTGCCCCCGGCCCCAGACCACCAAACAGCCTAGAGAGAGAGAAAGAGACTGTAAGGTCTTTTGTTGGCTTTGTGTAACGAACAGAAGAGAATCTCCCTCAGTGTCTTGTGTTCCATTGCATGTTCTTAAGTGTGGGCTTTGTTCTCATACAGTAATGATGCACTTTATCCAATCTTTTCATCCATTTTCTGTCAAGTGATCGATAGATACCGTAGATGTGCAAAATGTGTATACACTCAATGCAGGGTTTTTAGTCTCTTTAAAATAGTAGTTCAGAGCAACGTCACATCCAACGAAATGCATTTTTAAACAAAGGCGAAGGGTACAGCTATTTTATTGGTTTTTCGTTTTCTTTTCCAAACCAAAAAAAAAAAAAAAAAGTCTAAGAGGTTGGGAAAGGTCTCAGGAGTTTAACAGTTTGTCAAAACCGCAAGTCAAATCTGGCGCCACCTATTTCTGTTCAAGGTCAGAGTTGATTCTATGCAACATTTCCTCTTTTTTTTCATTTTTTTTGTATGGCTTTAAACCTCTTGGAATTAAAGAGCAGATTATTTCTTCTGGGCAAGCATTGAAACTTGTTTCAAGGTGATGGTTCTCTATGGAGTCCCATGTAAGGAAGTTAGTTAAAGACTGAGACGCTGCTGCAGATGGAAGGGTCCCATGGGACCCAGTGAGAGACGCGCATCTGACTGAAACAAGACGACCATCTTTGTTCTGTTTGTCCTTGTTACCGGAGGGCCTCGTACCTCCCTCTGCTGACGGTTTCCTTTGTGAACGACTCCCAGTGGCTCTGGGAGGGACCAGACTCTGCATGGGGAGGCGTGCTCCTTAACTGCTGCTCTGTGATTAGGAGAAGTTGTTGTATGAAAAACAAACCGAAAATATAATGAATCCAATCGAGAAGCTTCTAACCGAAGCAAACTAAAGATGTGAAAACACTGTACCATTGATGTTGTAAATGGAAAGAAGACTTATTTTAAATCCTGTAAATAAGAAATGTATAAAAGAGTGTAAGCAAGACAATATAAAATAAAGACCAGTCTGAAATGTAGAGAGAAATTAATCTGTATATTGTTGAATAAATATTGTGCCGTAAGGGATATTGCTGTGTCTATCATTTCCTGGTGTTTCATTGGTGGAGTTATAATAATCAGATATAGTAATACAAACACATCATATTGTGATGCTGCAGAGAGGGTTATGATTATCATTTACACGCCACATAACTTATAATGAAGAACATTAACATGATGTAAACCGTATTACATGAGACTAGATTCATTTTCTCCAAGTTGACACAAGCAGGAATGTGACAGTGGGAGATGGGTCAATAAAAATTATTTATTTACCAAGTGTCCTTTCAAAAAGGAATATGAATCCATTCTTAGAAAACAGATTGACTAAAGGTGGACTCCATCATTGTACAAAAATAATACAATTGAAATGTAACGCACACTACATACAAACGATTACTAGTCTAGCCCAGAGTTATTTAGATAACCATAACATGAAGATGTTTTATTTACAGAACAAAGATGATCATGGATTGTTCAGAACCTCTATTTCTATGACTGCTCCTCTATGATGTCATCTTGATCCAGACTTTAGAGATTCCTATGATACAAGCTCCAATGTGGTGTTGCGCTGACATCTAGTGGTTTACATGTGTAACTGTCATTGACAGCAACTGTTGAAAGTACGTTGCTGTCCAGAACCCTTCTTTTCTACATTGTATATGTAGTGGTAGTGCTGTTGGTGCCTTTGGCACATAGTGAACATAAACGTTTGAGGCACTGAAACAAACAAGACTATAATACAAAAACAGACAGCTGAATAGCCCTACAGGTCAGAGGTCACAAACCGTCCAATTGACCAATCGCCATAGTAGTCACACATATTCTTGGTGCACTTTATTTATCTTTCTTGATGCACTGAACAGGCAGGGTTTGACCTGCTGAGATGATTCCACTGGGCCAGGAAAGCTCAATTAAGCGCACCTGAAGTATTTCAAAGCCCTTCAAATACAAATTTTGATCCAAATCGAGATGGAATCGCTGTGCTTTTGTTGAGAGTCCAGACAGATCCTGTATCCTGCCTCTCAGAAGCCCTCTGGTCCGGCCCCTGGCTGCTGGGTCAGGTCGATCCTGGCGTTCAGGCTAGCAGGCCTGGGGAGGGACAGCCTCCTGTCCTTTGCTGCTCTACACACCACCTGCAGCTCCTCACCATCCAGCTCCCTCATCAGGAGCAGCACGGCCTGGAGCACGTGACCCTGGAGACAGGAGGACATGAAGAAGATCACTGTTTGTTTCTTTCTTTCTTTCTCTTTTTCTCTCTCTCCCTCCCTCTCCCTCACACACACACACACAGCGCTATAAATAACAGCAAACTGTGATGCTGGTAAATATTGAACATCACCATTTTATTTGTTTTTATATTCACCTGAGTTTGAAGGTAAGGTGAGACTGACCTGTGGCTTAGGGGTGCATCCATGGACACTCTCTGTGGAGTTGACATGGTGAGTCCGGGAGACGTTTCCATGGTGACCCTGGGAGGCGTTTCCATGGTGACCCTGTGTGAGGTTTCCAGGGGGACCCTCGGTGAGGTCTCTCATCAGCACCTGACACTCCCTCCACTCCTGCTGCCAGGCCCTCTGCTGGTCCCTGCGCTCCTCCTTCCTCTGGTCCCGCTCCTGCTCCAGCCACTCTCTGTCCCGGCTCATCATCTCCTGGAACTCCAAGCGGGACTCGGCCAGAAACTTGTCTCCCAGTCGGTTCAGAATGGTCTCCATCTTGTCCATATTGGCTGTCCTGGCTTGAGCTGGAGGACAGAAGGTGAATACAGCAAATGATACATGGATATGGGGGACCACCCCAGGCCAATGTGCTGGACCACTGGACCACCCCAGGCCACACAAGGATTTCAATTCTTACAGTTCTGACCGTGTGCAACTTGGAATGGAAAATACAACAAACCCAAAGTAAACCTAGAGAACAGGCTGGGCGCCGTGGTGAAGTGGTTTTATCTAGCCCTGATAACAGACCCTGCTTACTGGAGGTCACGGACAAGGTCATTACTGTACCTCAGGCTGCTGGCGAATCAAAACACAGGAATGTACTGATGCATTGTTGTCCAACAAGTGCGTTTGGGGAGTGTGGTGGAGTTGATTGATTGATTGATTGATTTGATTGGCAAATAAAACCTGGTTTGTTTGGTTTTGGTTTGTGTGTTTGTTTGATGCTGTGTTCATTACGGTTTGTATCTTTTTCTTTTGTGGGAGGCTGACATCTCTGTAAGTCAACCCAAACATACAATAACTAGCCTTCTCAATAACCCTTCTCAATAACCAGCCTTCTCAATAACCCTTCTCAATAACCCTTCTCAATAACCCTTCTCAATAACCCTTCTCAATAACTAGCCTTCTCAATAACCCTTCTCAATAACTAGCCTTCTCAATAACCAGCCTTCTCAATAACCCTTCTCAATAACCCTTCTCAATAACCAGCCTTCTCAATAACCCTTCTCAATAACCAGCCTTCTCAATAACCAGCCTTCTCAATAACCCTTCTCATTACCTTTTACATTTATTCCAAACAGGTTCTGAAGAGGCTGGAGAGATTCAATAATGGCGTAATTATTAACCCCCCCAACTCACCTGCACGTGCAGCATGTGTGACGCTGCGCCTGCTTTGTTCCACAGGTGTGTCTAAAGCCGGGGGGGGGTTGGTGGGGGGTTCATCTGGTGATGAGATAACATTAACAGATGTTAAACAGGTTTGGAAAGTTCCGTTCCATTCCATTCCAACATTTAGACAGACCCATGGTTACTTTTCGTGTCAGCTTGCTTTTACCTGTTGGAATCTGTGTTGTCACAGCAGCAGCAGCAGCAGCATCATCATCATCATCATCCTCATCATCATCATCCTCACCATTAACATTTTCATCCTTCACTATGCTGGCGGAGGGATCAGCTGATTCTGGAATATGACAAGAAAGATAAGAGGTCAATACAATACAATTTGATTTCTTGATATATTCCATGTGCTTATAGGCCATACCTGTAGCTTCATCTTCATCATCTTCATCATCATCATTTTCAGTTCCAGGGGATTCCTCCATTTTAATGATGTTGAGTGCCGAATCTAAGCCCTCTGACGTGATACTAGGAGGCCTATTGACAACTCTGTCTATTTCATGGAAGTACCTAAATGATCTTCTGCCTGATTCGGAGGTCGATGCTTTCTTGTGTTGCGACTTCAGTGATTTAATTTTGCAACGGATTTGGCGAGCCCCTCTACAGTAACCCTTCTCCCTAAGAAGCTTTGACAAAGTTTCATAAACGGCTGTATTTCTAATATTTTCCTCCAATCTTTGTTGAATGTCATCTTTCGCCCACAATCCTAGGAGCAGCTGTATCTCTCTGACCGACCACGTTATTCCTCGATCGAAAGGACAGCGTTCATACTCCATGTTTCCCTGTTTACATGTCGGCTATAAAAACGGTGTCGGAGCCGTTCGCTGGGAGAACGGGCTGAGCAGGCTGCAGCATTTCCTTGCGCAGTTTCCTGCGTATTTCCTTGCGCAGTTTCCTGCGCATTTCCAACAGTTCCGACGCTCTCCTGGTTTCTGCAGAGGCTCGGCTGTCACACTGGAGCCCGGATCCTAGTCATCTCTAAACCGTCTGTATTTGCGTTACAACGAAGCCAGGAAAATGTATGTTGCCTACTGTAAGTTGTAGTTTAGAACAAACTGGTGTAAAAACAGATGTGCCTCTGTTCCTGTAGGCTAAATGGCAAGGAATCACATGATGATCACATGGCCAAAGAGTTATATTGTTGTATATTATATATTATTATCAATGTTGATTAGGTTTATACACAGACTACCATAGATATTCTGCCTCAGAGTTCTTTATGCGTTATGATTTGAGGCCATTGCTATCAGTCCTCACAGTATGTTACTTCGTTTAAGTTACATTGAATGACTATAAGTGATAATCTTATCAGAGGAGTTTACTTCCACATATAATACACTAATAATACAGTACAATATTTCCTGCAGAATTTCAAAAGATGATCTATTGATCAGCGAAAAGCCTGAAATTGATATGGAGAAAAGCACGCACAAACATGCACATGAAATGTTCAAGAACTGAATATCTTAACATCCATTTAAAAAATGATTTAGTTTCGGGATCCCATGTTGTCCCTAAAATGACGAAAACAGATATATAGACATTTGGGTGCTGTGTACACCACATTTTATACTGTCGGCTATTTGCGAAATCGCCTATACTAAAGATGCATTGCATGTTTATGCTTCGGTTACAACAGATACGTGGAGGACAGTGAGGACACTCCCTCGCATGTATTGCAAATTATTGACAGAAATCAGGCGTTAAATGATAAGAGCACAATACACTTTTATGAGACTAGTGAAGATAAGGAAATACGTTCTGTGTGCACGTATTATACGTATTATCTGTCTCTACCAGCCTCTGGCTCCTGTTCTGCCTCCTTATGTGGCGTTCTGCCTCCCGTATTTACCTGCCAGTATCGCTAGAAAACACCTTCTCACAGATCGTATTCTTTGGTCTGCAGAAACGATCCCCCAGAATGTAATCATTTGGATAATAATAATTTGGAGACTGGGTTGCAGCTCCTGAGATAGTGGTGGACGCCGTCTAGATTCGATAACCTTTCACTCTAGCTAGGCTCCAACTACTTTTCAAATGTCATCCTCCTGATTGTCACAGATATTGATGATGACTTCAAATACAGTGAATTCACCCTACCGGCATGCACAGATTGCACATATTGGAGAGCATGTTATGTTGCACTGCGCTGCCATAATGAAGCCTACAGACTGATCCGCTACCTGCTACTGCAGGATCAAACGGCCATGTCATAGGAAGTTGTAGTAGCTTCTTCTCTGACAGTTGATGGCTGCATAAGAGTTATCATAGTCTTTTTTTTTTTTCGTACGGCCTTACTTGCTTGAAATGCACACATTAACTTGACCATAAATTAAAAGCTAACTTTAAAATATCCGTATCCTGTGATATTTATAAATGTGTTGTTTAGAGATGTTTATTGAAATCTCTAGAGGAAGTGTTTATCGGTGTTGAACTCATAAACCAGGTAAATAAGTGACTCTTATTTAGACTAAAACATTCATTTGCTACATTACTACAGTACCACTCGTCCTGTACCCCATAAAGGTGTCACGACCGCAGTACAGGAGTGCATGAACCCTTTCCTATCTTCACTATCTATCGCTACACTCTTTACTTTGATGGACAGATACTCGACCATTTGACCTGGAAAAGCCCTTCAGAAATGTTTGAGCAGGAATGTGTGTGTCATAACAGACATCAATGTTTGAAAATCTGAGTATTACTATGATGGTTAAGGTGGATGAGAGTATTTCTATTTCTAAATTCTACCGTTCAATAAAGATGCGTTTGATATCTGTTTGACTCATAGGTTTTGTGAATACAGATATACTGTCGACACTCTTCCAATAGTTAAAGCAAATTTAAGATGAAAGCCTGGTTAATGATAACAGAAAACTCACTGCATTGTTTTGGCATACTTCTATAATTCAGCAACTGTAAACTAATCTGACGGGGTGAATAGAACTTCGCCAGTGTAACTGGATCCCCAGAGAGTTAAATCACCTGGCAACAATTGCTGCGACGACGGATGCAGGTGTCAGGAACACATTTTTAACATTGGTGAAAATAATGTGGCGCATACAGCATATGACTGAAGAAACCGCTCTGGTCTCGATAGTGTTGCTGACGCGCAATCAAGTAAAGGAGGAACCCAGAGACGTGAAGGCAAAAAGGTAATAATGTCTGTTAGATATAATAAACTGTACCTCCACAGGTTGTTTGTAGTGGATGGCACAAGGGAGATCTCTCCTCTGGGACGTATGAGGAAAATATGCAACTAGTAGAAACATACATGTAAAAAAGGTATGTATTATACAACCCTTCTTAAGTAAATTGATTACATCAGTTGAGTCATACACATGTACAGTACAGTACTATACATCATATGATAAGTACCATAAAGTTGCAAGGTCATTACAGGATATCTTGCTACTGTTTGTTTGTTGTAATATAACCCCTCAACTGTGGCTGTCCCCTATCGCAGGATTTATTCTCCACCAGAAGTTTGGAGGTGGTAGTTTGGAGGTGGTAGTAGGGTTATTATTGACTTCAGGGGTGGAGCCTCTCTGCACTGTTATGTAGTACAGGAGGGGAGTCTTTCTTTGTCAACTCTGTGCACAAAGGACTGTTATTTGGATCTGTTGCAACATATTAATGATTTTACGCAAAGATGTACGGTGAGTATTAATTGATGATTAAATGAAAATTAAGGCACATTTTTCTTAGAGCTTTATTGATTTTTTTTATCGTCAGAGAAACCTTGACTGTTCTTGCACCTGTTATGCTTCAGTCATAGATGGGTGCCAACCTGAGTCTGTGGAGCTTGTACTGGGGATGTCTGTTTTCTGAAGGATTCATTTTCTAGTATTTGACTTGTTCTTTTAACTAGATAGGATTTTAATTCTGTGCTCAATCCTCAACAGAAATGTTGGCCCGATCTGAGACCAAAGTCCATGCTGAGGAAGTTAACATTCTGGGAAAAGTAGGACTGAGTCGACTGCTCTACATTAAAAAGGTGAGTTAAATATCTATATTTAATTATAGTATTTAAACCACAGGTAATTTACAGTATTTTCAGTATCATTTCATGGATACGATGAATGCAGTTCAGTGCAATGGGAAATGCATAAAGTACAGTTACATAATAACACTTTTATTTATTGAGCCACAGCTAGTAGTAGAACTTACCTGTGTACTTTGTACCATCAAAAGTTGGAGCGTTCAATATTCTTCTTCTTTGAGAATCAAAATGAGGATATATCTGTTATCACAACGCATATATATATTAAAAAAATATCATTTCACTTTCAATTCAGATCTGAGTACGAGAGATAAACATAGATATCAGCATTATTTGCTCCTGACAGACAGCCAAAAGGAGGTTCCCTCTCATCCACTCCCTGTCCTCCAGTTACTTATTGATTGCGTGAGCAGCTTTCCCCCGTCCTGTGCACTACGCGGTACAGTAGACCCTCAGTCACGTCCCAGGCCGACTCAGCATCCCTCCCGCTCCAGCCTGTCTGCTGTGACATCACTGATGCAGTGCCGAGCTGTACCACTGACCACAGCCACTGACTGCAGTCAGAGCAGTATCTCTCCTCCCCAAGCCCCATCCCCAGCCACAGTCCACACTGCAGTCAGAGCAGTATCTCTCCTCCCCAAGCCCCATCCCCAGCCACAGTCCACACTGCAGGGAGAGCTCCTCACCTCACCCCCGTCCACCTCCTCTCAGGATGGGGGAAGAAGCCCCCGTAGAAGAGCCCAACCTCGTTCAGACGCTGGCTATCAGCGTAGCCACAACCTCCAAGTACCTGTCTCTGTCTCCCTCCTTCCAGCGCAGCTCCCTGGCCTGCTGGATCAAGGAGAACGTCAAGAAGAAGGAGTGCTGCTTCTACGTAGAGGACGCCAGGTAGGCTGGTGTGTATTGGTCGGAGTGTGTTTTTGGGGCAGTGTGGTAAACAGTGTGTTTGTGTGTGTGAAAGTGAAAGCGTGTCTCTGAACTGACCTTGATTCTTGTGCTGTCGCTAATGCTGCTAATGCTGCTGCTGCCAGCCAAGCCGATATGAGAGTCCAGGGTGTGTTATTCAGAGGCGCTGAAGAGGCTTGTTTTCTGAAAACAAAGTTGTACGACACAGATTTTGATGTTGTTCTCTCTGCGTGTTGTGCTCTTTCTGGCATGTACAGGGTACAGGGTGCGCGTGTCACAAGGGGGAAGTGTGACGGGCTTGGATCTGGGTTCAGCAGGCAGCGTCAAGTAGAGACCAACAGAAACGGCCGGGTTTCAATCATTTATCAGTTTATCAGTTTATCAGTTTCATTTACTTAACCTTCTTCAATATACACTCACTGAACACCTTATTAGGAACACCTGTACACTTTCTCATGGTGGAGGTGGTGGAATGGTCTGGGGAATGTTTTCTTGGCACACTTTGGGCCCGTTAATGCCAATCAATCATCGCTTGAATGCCACAGCCTATTTGAGTATTGTTGCTGACCATGTGCATCCCTTCATGGCCACAACTTACCCATCCTCTAATGGCTACTTCCAGCATGATAATGCACCATGTCACAAAGCACAAGTCATCTCAAACTGGTTCTTCAGGGTTCTTCAGCGGCCTTCCCAGTTGAAAGTGCACCTGACAAATCTGCAGGAATTGCGTGATGCAGTCATGTCTTCATGGACCAGAATCTCAAAGGAATGTTTCCAACATCTTATGAACTCAATGCCCTGAAGAATTGAGGCTGTTTTGAGCGCAAAGGAGCCCAGGAGGCAGTAAGAGTTGCAGCCCAGGGGGCAGTAAGAGTTGCAGCCCAGGAGGCAGTAAGAGGTGCAGCCCAGGAGGCAGTAAGAGTTGCAGCCCAGGGGGCAGTAAGAGGTGCAGCCCAGGGGGCAGTAAGAGGTGCAGCCCAGGGGGCAGTAAGAGTTGCAGCCCAGGAGGCAGTAAGAGTTGCAGCCCAGGAGGCAGTAAGAGGTGCAGCCCAGGGGGCAGTAAGAGGTGCAGCCCAGGGGGCAGTAAGAGTTGCAGCCCAGGAGGCAGTAAGAGGTGCAGCCTTTGAACAAGCTCTCTGCCAACGGGCTCTGATCTGCATCGCCTCCTATGGGCTTCGAACTCAAAAACAGTTTGTTTTGAATTTCATTTTTAATACAAACTCAGTGGTCAGTGGTCAAACTCAGTGGTCAGTGGTCAAACTCAATGGTCAATTATCCAATCAGAAGCTTTGTCAATCACATGCAATACGTCACACTTGTGGCACATGCTCTGTGTAATGCAGTGGCATGATAATAGTGGCAAAGCCTCTTACCACGGTAAGAATATATCATCCAACGGTTCCTAATGCTCATGGTTGTTTAACCTGCACTGTGTGTGTGCATTAGTACAGCTCAATAGAAATACAAACAACTGATTCATGGACTTGTTTAGGATTCTTTCTTCTATTGTTTACTCAAATCTGTTATCTGGGTTGGGGTTTTTTTGTCTCAAGATGTGTGCATATACCTTTCCTAAAAGCCAGTCTCTCTTCCCCACAGAGAAGGGCTCTGTAAGTGTGGCTACCCCAAGACCGACCATGTTGACGAGGCTATCAAGCCTGACGGCTTCATGGGCGAGTCCTGGGACAAACACAGGCATGTCCGCGAGGTGCCCACAGACTCTTATGGGGACATCAGCTTCGGTGGCCTGGGACATAAAATTGGCAAGGTAAAGAGACACTGAACTTGGGGGCGCTCAGTGGCGTAGCACACTAAGGCGCATACCATATCACCGCAAGGTCCCTGGTTCAATTCCGGCCATCGACCTATCTTGCATGTCATCCCTCCTATCTCTCTCTCACCCATCCTTCCTGTCAATCTCTACTGTCTCTATCCCAATAAAACAGAAATGCCCTAAAAACATATTTAAAAAAAAAAAGAAAAGAAAAGAGAGACACTGAACATGAGGAATAATTTCTTTACAATGTACTCCTTAGTGAAAAATGTCTTTGTTTGTGTGTG
>NC_139666.1:2299907-2324907 GCF_951799395.1 Argentina silus
ATATTGATGTTTTATGTCAGATTCAAGACATCATCAGGATGCCCCAGCTGCTGACGGTGTTCCGCATCAGTGAGGACAAGCATGGTGATGTGGATGTGGCTATTCTACAGGCACTGCTCAAAGGTAGCACACACACACACGCACACACACCGCGCATGCACGCACACACACACGCACGTACGCACGCACGCACTACATGCAGGCAAACACACACACACACACACGCACGCACGCACGCACGCACGGACGCACACACACACGCACGCACGGACACACACACACACGCACGCACGGACGCACGCACGCACGCACGCACGCACGCACGCACACACGCACGCACACACACACACACCGCATGCATGCACACACACACCGCACGCACACACTGCACGCACGCACACACACACACACACACACATACAGAACAGAGTCTCAGAGGAACGAGTGATTCCTAGTGCTTCATCAAAACGTCGGAAAAGTGTCTACTCAGAAAGCAATTTTCAGTCTTTGAAACCCTAGACTCCTATTCACACTGTCCACAGTAGACAACTGAGTTTGAGATTACTCTCAGAACACTCAGACAAAGACGACCTGTAAAACTACACTGGAGCGAAGTCACATTCATCATCATCAGAGACTTTAGAGTGCTTCGTATCCGCTCTCAGACTCATCATGATCCCCCAAAATTACCAACCAAACTCATTTATCCCAAACTTAATGCATTCTGTTTGATGCATTACTGCTCCAGTGTTCGTTAATGTAATGCATAATGGTCAAGGCCTTCTACATCATTTGGGTCAAGAGCTGTAAATCTGCAAACTCATCACTTTTTCATCCTCCACTTTAGCAGGGATGGTTTTCATATTGATTTGTATAAGTTGTTACCTGCTTGCAAAGGAATGTCTAGAGACAGAAACCATTCAGGATTTTTTCCATTATCACCATCATCGGGGCCAGGAGTTTTTCTTTTACACATGACCTGTCCGGCTGAGCTTTAAGGTATGAACAGGGCCCAAAGGGTCACAAGGTCAGGAAAATTACCTGGCCCCAGTCTTACAACATAGCCCTACAGTTAGTTAGTGTGTGTCCTACTGTATCGGAAATGGTTTGGAACCACTCAACAAACAATCAGTAGCCCAAGATTCTGAAAACAGGTCCTCAAGCTCATGCCTAGGCTTTAGCTTAGCGGTCTAAAGCGCATGTCTTCCACAGGGAAACCTGGGTTCGAACCCTGGTCGGTCACACTTGTTTGTGTTTCCCCCGCCAGCCTCTAGGAGCAGCGAGTCTCTGGGGGGAAGGGAGAGCTGGGAGAGGCAGCTGGAACTGGCCGTGGCCTGGAACCGGGTGGACATTGCAGAGAGTGACATCTTCACAGAGGAGAGCCAATGGAAGGTGGGCCTCCATGTCCTCGACCAGTCACAATGCAACAGGGCAAACTCCATATCCACTCACACAACACACAGCAACTTAACACAAAAACAAAAACCACACGACACATGATCTTTTCAAAGGCTGCGTCTCGGATGTTAAGTTCGCTGACCATAATAAAGGATCAGGAAAATAAACGGACGTGTCTGTCCATCCATCCATCCATCCTCACCTCTGACTGGGTGCTGTGTTCTCCTCTCTCCAACCCAGTCCAGTGACCTCCACCAGGCCATGTTCTCAGCCCTGGTGGGCCACAAGCACCAGTTTGTCCGCCTGCTGCTGGAGAACGGGGTGTGTCTGAGACAGTTCCTCCAGGAGGACAGCACCCTGTGTGACCTCTACGCCCAGCTCCCCAGCTGCTTCTTCCTACGCAAGCTGGCCAAGAGAGTCCAGAAAGACAAGTGTCTCAGGGGTCAGGTGTTGGGGGCCAGGGGTCAGGTCAGCCCGCGGGGAGGGAAGAGCATCTCCCTCAGACACGTGTCCGATGAAGTGCGCCACCTGCTGGGCCGTTTCACCCAGCCCCTCTACCCCCTTCCCTCCAACCGGTCCCGCTTCGAGATGCCCAGGGGGGACGTCACTGTGACAGTGAGTATTTGGACTGTTAAGAAAGGTAATTAAAGTTTTGGATCTGGTGCCTGGAGTTTTTCCGAACCATGTGTGATCTGTCCAGGAAAAACACTGGGGTCCTAGATGTAGGCTATAACTAGGATCCGTATACCTAGAGGTTTTTCCTTGTCTTGGCAGGTGGTCAGGAAAAATCATATATCATATCATGTCCACTGATCCACAACATTTCCCCCCCCCGATGTTAGTTGTCATCGAAAGGAGGGACGGAGCCCCGGTCCTCAGACAGAGACAGGGGGACAGAGGCGCTCAGGGACCCCGTCAGAGACCTGTTCCTCTGGGCTATCCTCCAGAACAGGAGGGAGCTGGCTGCGATCGCCTGGGAGCAGGTACACTTACAGTACCAGTCAAATGTTTGGGCACACCTTGCCAAGAGTGTGCAAAGCTGTCATCAAAGCAAAAGGTGGCTACTTTGAATAATCTAAAATATAAAACATATTCTGGTTTGTTTAACACTTTTTTGTTTGCTAAATAATTCCATATGTGTTCCTTCATAGTTCTGATGTCTTCAATCCTCTCCTACAACTATGATAGTCATTTCATACATGTTCAGCACGATTACAGATGGGCAGTTGGCACAGATCTGGGACCAGGCTAAATCTGCAGTACTCTGTTGTGTGTTTGTACTATCTGCAGTATGCTAGAAACTGAACTGTAGTGTGTGTGGTGTGTGGTGTGTGTGTGTGGTATGTGGTGTGGTGTGGTGTGGTGTGGTGTGGTGTGGTGTGGTGTGGTGTGGTGTGTGTGTGTGTGTGTGTGTGTGTGTGTGTGTGTGTGTGTGTGTGTGTGTGTGTGTGTGTGTGTGTTTGCAGTGCCAAGACTGCATGTCTGCAGCTCTGGCAGCCAGTAAGATCCTGAAGAAGCTGGCTCAGGAAGGAGAGGTCGAAGGGGAAGACGCGGAGGAGATGAGGGAGCTGGCCGATCAGTATGAGAAGCACGCTGTCGGTAGGCATCAGGAGAGCAACCACGCCTCGTCTGTCGTGAGCAATGTAACGGTTGCCTGAGTCAATAAACTTGACTGGTAGTACCTCCATGATGTTAGCCAGAGTTGACTTCGTTGACTTTCTTATTGGTGAACACAAACAAAGTTGAATGATTTGTTGATCTACTCTGTTGAGTGTGACTGGTGGTGGCCGGTATGTGGAAGCAAAGTCATTGTAAGGTCCAACCAACCAACAAGGCGCCTCTCCACATCTGGCAAATAACGTCTAATGTCTCACCTACTGTTTTTAACTGCCTTTTATCACCAAATGATGGCTGTGTGCCCCAGGGTATCTACCAGGGGGCTGTCTGCCCCAGGGTATCTATCAGGGGGCTGTGTGCCCCAGGGCATCTATCCTTATTCTGTTCCGTGTATTACGATGAGCCATCCTCTGATTTCTCCCTCCCTCCACCAGCCTCCCCTGATACAGTATGCTGTAGATGTGGTCTGGGAGTGGTCCTGTCCTGTCCTGTCCTGTCCTGTCCTGTCCTGTCCTGTCCTGTCCTTTTCCTGTCCTGTCCTTTTCCTGTCCTGTCCTGTCCTGTCCTGTCCTGTCCTGTCCTGTCCTTTTCCTGTCCTGTCCTGTCCTGTCCTGTCCTGTCCTGTCCTGTCCTGTCCTGTCCTGTCCTGTCTTGTCCTGTACAGTATGTGTCTGGTGTGTATTCAGTCACCAGTCATCTCCACATTTCCTTCCTTTCTCTAGCAATGTGACCGCCGACGGCACCTGTTCTCATCAAAGGTTCTACTGACGATGACTGTTATATAGTTGACTTGCTTCGACAAATGTAATTATTGTGAGTCGCTTTGGAGAAAAGCGTCGACTAAATGACTCAAATGTAAATGTAACATTTGTAAACGTGTCTCTCAGGCGTGTTCAGTGAGTGCCACAGCTGGGACGAGGAGCGGGCCCAGAGGCTGCTGGTCCGGACCTCTCCCTCCTGGGGCAGTACCACCTGCCTGAGGCTGGCTCTGGAGGCCGACAACAAGAGCTTTGTGGCCCAGTCAGGGGTTCAGGTACTCTATAGTCAGGGGTTCAGGTACTCTATAGTCAGGGGTTCAGGTACTCTATAGTCAGGGGTTCAGGTACTCTATAGTCAGGGGTTCAGGTACTCTATAGTCAGGGTTCAGGTACTCTATAGTCAGGGTTCAGGTACTCTATAGTCAGGGGTTCAGGTACTCTATAGTCAGGGGTTCAGGTACTCTATAGTCAGGGGTTCAGGTACTCTATAGTCAGGGGTTCAGGTACTCTATAGTCAGGGGTTCAGGTACTCTATAATCAACGGCCCAGGTGCTCTATAGTCAGGGGTCCAGGTACTCTATAGGTACTATTCTGTGTCTCTGCCCAGGCCCTGCTGACTCAGATCTGGTGTGGTGAGTTGGCGGTGACCAACCCAGTGTGGAGGGTTCTGCTCTGCATGCTCTTCTTCCCTCTGATCTACACAGGCTTCCTGGCCTTCAGGTGAGCGGCGCCATCTGCAACTCACTGTGTTACAATGGTGTTACTGTGGTATAACTGTGGTATTATGATGGTACAACTGTTGTATTATGATGGTATAACTGTTGTATTATGATGGTATTATGATGGTATAACTGTTGTATTATGATGGTATAACTGTTGTATTATGATGGTATTATGATGGTATAACTGTGGTATTATGATGGTATAACTGTTGTATTATGATGGTATAACTGTTGTATTATGATGGTATTATGATGGTATTATGATGGTATAACTGTGGTATTATGATGGTTTAACGTTGTATTATGATGGTATAACTGTTGTATTATGATGGTATAACTGTTGTATTATGATGGTATAACTGTTGTATTATGATGGTATTATGATGGTATAACTGTGGTATTATGATGGTATAACTGTTGTATTATGATGGTATTATGATGGTATAACTGTGGTATTATGATGGTATAACTGTTGTATTATGATGGTATATCTGTGGTATTATGATGGTATTATGATGGTATATCTGTGGTATTATGATGGTATAACTGTGGTATTATTATGGTATTACTGTGGTATTATGATGGTATAACTGTGGTATTATGATGGTATATCTGTGGTATTATGATGGTATAACTGTGGTATTATGATGGTATTATGATGGTATAACTGTGGTATTATGATGGTATATCTGTGGTATTATGATGGTATAACTGTGGTATTATGATGGTATATCTGTGGTATTATGATAGTATAACTGTGGTATTATGATGGTATAACTGTGGTATTATGATGGTATAACTGTACAACATGATGCCATTAGCAACCATTAGCAATTGAGAGAATTTCCAAATCATTGTTTTGGTTAAATATGAGATCTTTAGGGCTTAGCTTGGATGAAGAGAGGAGGGTGGAGAGTTAGCTGCAATTTATTCAGCTACCACATGGTGGCAGTAAAGCTCTATGATCAAATAATTTGCATGTTGTTTGTACTTGGTAGTGAATCCAATATTATATATGCAGGGCAAGGAGTGTGTATGAATAACAATAATAATAAACTTTATTTATATAGCACCTTTTTAAAACAATGTTACAAAGCGCTTTGCAAGTAGATAAAACAGATATACAAATAAAAACAAAAATATAAGTAGAAACAGTAAAACACAACACATTAAAAAGAATAAGGGCAGCATCAGTAAAAATCCTCGTCTATAAAAATGGGTTTTAAGAAGATATTTAAAAGAGAATACTGATCTTGCCAGCCTACCATCCTCAGGCAGGTCCTTCTAGAGTCTAGGGGCCCTAATGGCAAAGGAATAGGTATGGCTATGTTTGGATGGGTACGGTAATGTCCCCCTCTGTTCCCCAGGCGTGACGAGGCCATCCACCGAGAGAACGAGAGGAGTAAGGAGATGATCGACATGATCGTGACAGGGAGTTCAACTGACGCCAGAGGAAAATATCAGGTCCCGTGAGTGTGGAATCAACATTTTACCACCTGAAGTGCCTGTCACGCTTTAAACAGAGTATATGTTGAACATATCTATAGATAGAGAGAGGTTATAGAATATGCATCATTTAATGGCTTTATGCTGAGTCAGAATTGTTGAAACTCTCAACTGACCCCTGACCCCTGGCCATCGCCCCCTCCTCCCTCAGCGACCCCCCCCACGCGACGCCCCTGAAGCCTCTGTCCTGCTTCTCCCGGCTGGTCGGCCTCTACACCTCCCCTCAGGTCAAGTTCTTCTGGAGCATTGTGTCCTACTTCGCCTTCCTGTGGCTGTTTGCCATGGTGCTGATGATCGACTTCCAGCCCACGCCCTCCTGGAGGGAGATCCTGCTCTACGCGTGGCTGGTCTCCCTGGTGTGTGAGGAGGTCCGACAGGTCAGAGAGATGAAACGCAGAGTACACACACACACACACACGCACACACACACACACACACACACACACACACACACACACACACGCGTACGGATGCATGCACAAACATGTGTATGCATGCACACAGATATAAACACACCCACACACACACACACACACACACACCGCTGAGGCATCTCTACAGGGGGGCCTCTCTTCTCCTCTTTCACTTTTCTTACCTCTCTACAGTGAGAATTGTTTACCACAGTATGAGGTAAGACGTTTACACTAATGTGACTGTTCTGGTTTCCTCTGTCCTCTTTGCACTCAGCTGTTTCATGACCCTGATGGATTTGGCTTTCGTAAGAAAGCCGAGATGTACATCAACGACCTGTGGAATGTTCTAGACGTCTTGTCCATCCTCCTCTTCATCGCTGGCCTGGCGTGTAGGTAAGCGTCCTCTGGTTTGGAATTAACCCCCATCCCGTCACATTTTAATCTGGGATTTACAATCTGGACAATTCCCAGTACACAAACTCCTGTGTTGCTCATGTCAGCTCGTCTGTCCTGTAGGCTGACCACGCAGGAGTTCTATGCTGGTAAGGTCATCCTGTGTTTAGACTTCATCATCTTCTGTCTGCGACTCATGGCCATTTTCACCATCAGCAAAACCCTGGGGCCCAAGATCATCATAGTCAGGAGAATGGTGAGACCATAACAAAGAAACACAAACAAACAACTGTTTTATTACCCCCCCTCCGCCCCAACACTAACCCTACCCCCCCCCAACCCTAACCCTACCCCTACCCCCCCCCCCCAACCCTAACCCTACCACCCCCCCCTCCCCCAACCCTAACCCAACCCTAACCCTACCCCCCCCCCCCCCAACCCTAACCCTACCCCCCCCCCCCAACCCAAACCCCCCCACCAAGACAAGACAACATGCAAACCCCCAGGGAGAACAGAGCTCTGGGCACAGGGTCAGCCATCTCAGAAAATCTAAGTAAAAAACCTTGACGATGTCCTCTTGGCCTAATGGTAGACGCTTATGTCTTCTCTGTGGGAGACCCATGTTCAAACCCCATTGTTAAGGTTAAGTAACGGTGCTGGTTGTCTTTTCTCCAGATGACGGACATGTTCTTCTTCATGTTCCTCCTGAGCATCTGGGTGGTGGCCTACGGCGTGGCCAAGCAGGGGATCATCATCCACAACGAGGACCGGCTGGACTGGATCGTCCGTGGAGCCGTCTATGAACCCTACCTCATCATATTTGGGAACGTGCCGACTAACATCGACAGTGAGTTCAACTGGTGTGAAATACTGGCCCTGTGTAGACTGTAGAGAGAATAGGAGCTCTCCTCTGAAGATGTCGGGTGAAATACTGGCCCTGTGTAGACTGTAGACAGAATAGGAGCTCTCCTCTGAAGATGTCAGGTGAAATACTGGCCCTGTGTAGACTGTAGAGAGACTCACACACACACACACACACCCACACACACACACACACACACACACACACACACACACACAGACTCACACACAGACACAGACTTATAGACTACATGGTAAATTCAAATGGCATGTGTCCACCATGGCTAAGAACACACCCGCCGTGTGTGTGTGTGTGTGTGTGTGTGTGTGTGTGTGTGTGTGTGTGTGTGTGTGTGTGTACCCGTGCCCGTGCATGCCAGATGCCCACTTTGACATTGGCATGTGCAGCGTGAATGGGACTGACCCTCTGAAGCCCAAGTGCCCAATGCTCGACCACAACAAGATGCCAGCGTTTCCAGAGTGGCTCACTATCGTCATGCTGTGCGTCTACCTGCTGTTCGCCAACATTCTGCTGCTCAATCTGCTCATCGCCATCTTCAAGTGAGTTCCCTGACAGTCTCCTTCCATCTGTTGTCACGTTTGAGAGGAAAACTGGGTTTTGGCCCCATCCTCAGACCCTCACTACTATCAAAATATAACATTCACTGTGGAATTTCAAAGATGTTGATGCGGATGTTGAGGTCTAGTTTTAGGTAGGTCTGCTTTTTTAATTGTTGTTGTGTCTTAACTTATTTGGATTATGGTTTTCTTGTATGTTTCACTGGAAGTTTATTGAGATTTTTAAATGCACTCTATATACAGTACCAGTCAAAAGTTTGGACACACCTTGCCAAGAGTTGTCATAAAAACAAAAGGAGGCTACTTTGAAGAATCTAAAATATAAAACATATTCTTTGTTTGTTTAACACTTTTTTGTTCACTAAATAATTCCATATGTGTTCCTTCATAGTTTTGATGTCTTCAATATGAATCTACAATGTAGAAAATAATAAAAAATAAAGAAAAACCATTGAATGAGAAGGTGTGTCCAAACTTTTGACAGGTACTGTACATTTTGATATGATTTGATTATAATTTAATATTACCTACCACATATTTGACTCTTTCACACTCTGCCCTCCCTTAGCTATACGTTCCAGGAAGTTCAGGACAACACCGACACCATCTGGAAGTTTCAGAGATATGAGCTCATCAGGGAGTACCACAGCCGCCCGGCCGCGCCCCCGCCTTTCATCTTCCTCAGCCACCTGCTCCTCTTCATCAGACGGGTGTTGCTGCGCAGACCCCCCCTCAGCCACAGCCAGTTCAGTGAGTGTGCCACACCTACAGGGGGCGTGTTCTTGGTTCTAGCCCAGCTTGGTCCAGTGTGGTCCTCTGTGGCTCGGTTGGTAGAGCATGGCGCTAACAACGCTTAGGTCGTGGGTTCGATCCCCGCTGGGACCATATACACTGAAATGTATGCACTCACTGCAATGTAAGTCGCTTTGGATAAAAGCGTCAGCTAAATGGCATATATTATATATATAGAGTGTACCACACCTACAGGGCGCGTGTTCTTGGTTCTAGCCCAGCTTGACCACACCTGATTCAGCTAACCAGGGGTTTGTTGACTAGTTGAACGGGTGTATCAAAGCTGGCAAAACGGTACAAAATAGTACACATCATCAGGACCCCCAAGGAATGGGTTTAGGAGGCGCTAGCATAAGATAGCGTAGCCCCACAACCTGTCAATCAGGCCCTTTATCTTCTGTGGATATGGCTTTAAACTGTTAACTGGCTGTTAACCTTAACTAGCATTTCTTGTGGTATGATTTCCCTCCGCTCTTGTCTTACTGCTCAGGGGAGGAGCTGCCTCAGGCGGAGGAGGAGGAGCTGTTGTCCTGGGAGGCCTTCATGAAGGATAACTACGTGGTCTCCGCCCGCCAGGAGCAGAAGGAGAGTGTGGAGCGTCGCATCCGGGACACGGCAGAAAAGTACGTAATCGTGACCTCCATCAGTATGGAGGAGACTTACATCTCATGTTGAGGTTTCTTTTTTTTTTCTTTCTTTTTTTTCAATATGTTTTATGTTTTTTCTGCTTCATTGGGATAGAGACAGTAGAGGTTGACAGGAAGGACGGGAGAGAGAGGAGGGATGACATGCAAGATAGGTCGAGGGTCGGAATCGAACCAGGAACCTTGCGATTACGTGGCATGCGCATTAGTGTGCTACGCCACCAAGCACCCCATGTTTAGCTTTTTACGCTGCATAAAGTTTGCTTCAGCTGTACCTTCTACGGTTGTAACCAGGTCACCAAACTATTCCTGCCTTGGCCAACTTGTCGCCGCTGTGTCCACCGTTGATTTACGGAGAAGCAGTGTGGTACTTGCACTAGGACACGAATAAACGTTGAATAAACAAACAAGGTTGGTTATTCAGTCTGGTCGTTTGTTTGTTTGTCTGTTTGTTTGTCTGTTTGTTTGTTTAGAGTTGGCACCATGACAGAGCTGTTGGAGAGAGAGGACGCCGCAGGGTCTGTTGCCATGGCAAAGAGGCTGGACCGATTGGAGGAGCAGGTTCTGACCCGCTGATCTGTTTGCTGACAGCTCCAACTAGTTGTATTGCCCCGATCGATTGAAGTTCTTAACCTAACCTGGGACAACTCCTCTCACTCTCTTCACAGGTCTCCCAGTCTGCCAAAGCGTTACAGTGGATAATAGACACTCTCAAAGCTCAGGGGCAACAGCCTAAAGAGGAAGCCCCCCTGCAGTGTGAGTTCCTGAATTCATTACGAAAGAACAACAGAATCATTGATTTCCCGCCTTGCTCGCAGCGTCAGATTGATACTAGTTCTCTTGACAAGCGTGTGTCAAGGCCCACTCTGAATATTCAACATTTTCACATAATTAAAAGCCAGATTCATCCTCAGCCTCCAGCCTTGGTTAAATCCACCATCTTTTGCCTTTGTTCCGTCAACCCTTCTCCAGCCTCGTCATCACGCACCTTCTCTGAGAACGAGCCCGCTGAGCCAAGGGGACAGGAGGCAGACAGAGAGAAGACCCAGTACCACGTCATCGCCCGGCAGCTCCAGTACCCCGGCAGCACTGTGACCCGCTTCCCTGTGCCAGAGGAGAAGGTGCCCTGGGAGGTGCCTGACTTAAATTACCCCGGGAAAGTTGTTGAGTTGAGGAGGCTTCAGTCCTGGATTTTTCATTGGCATTATCTCTTCTTTTCCAGGTGGTCTTTGCCCCGTATATGCCCCGTGTTCATCATGGAGAGAGTGAGGAGCAGATAGACGGGTAGGTCTTTTATAGATAAGGCCATGTTATAATTTTAACCGCTCGGGCAGTTTAAAGTTTTGATTAAGGACCTCTTTGTTGAAAAATGTGTTGTTGTTTTTTTTGTTGTGTTTTATTGTGTTGTAATTTTATATGTGTATTATGTATTATTGTAAACTGTGTGTGTGCAGGGCTCCCTTGTAAAAGAGACCTTGGTCCCTGCTAAAATAAAAGTTAATAAAAAAAATAGGTTAAATAAAATTATAGTTGACTTAAGCAATGCCCCTATTTAGTGCAGTAATGCGTCACACTTTACATTAAGTTGTTGTAGTAACACTACAATTAATTCATCATTTAATCTCAATTTCTTTTTTCCTCACAGGTCTATAGAGTCCACCTCTATAGACAATTACAGGTACAGTGACACCTGAAAACACTGACTAGCATCTTACACTGTGTGTGTTGACCATTCAGGGTGTGTTAGTTGCCAATAACCCCTCATGTTTTCGCTAACCCCCGTTTTAGGAACCCTGGAGGGAGGACAGGGATGACGGGGATAGGAGCACTGGGCTGTCTGGGCCCAAATCTGATTCTGGACCCAGTTCTCACACGGTAGGCCCGCACCACAGCCCTACGAGCAGCTGGAGGAGACAACTCTCTAAACGGACATGATGATGGATTTGTGCAGTTTTGCTTTAAATCGCTTCTTGTACGTGTGTTTCCAGTTGGCGTGACGGTGAGAAGTCGGCTTTGGAGTTCCTGGCCATTTGGGACGAGAGTAAGGGGCAGTGGGCGCTGCCAGGGGTGAGTCCAGGTGGGGCAGTGGGCGCTGCCAGGGGTGAGTCCAGGTGGGGCAGTGGGCGCTTCCAGGGGTGAGTCCAGGGGGTGTTCTGGATGTGTACAGTGCGGGGTTCCACTGGAGCCTTCTAGAACCCTTCAGGATTCAGTGTGCTTCTATTTTTAACTAGTTTTTTCTTTTTTTGTGTGTGGACATTTTCAGTTATTTCACAATTGAAATCACACATTTTATCCAATTATTTTAACACTGCCCTCCAACCACCCACCTGCGTAGTCCCTCACCCTCCATCCTTCTGTGTGCTTTTATGAAAGTTTTTACATGGATGGCAAAAGATACAAGATTGCACATCATAGCAAGTAACATGGTATTAACGTGATATTACATTCAATGCCTGCCTACAGGGTCCTGTCCAATCAGACGAGCCCCTGCCAGAGAGGTTAGAGAGCATTGTGGGCAAGAAGCTCTATGAGAAGATAAAAGTCAAGGTGGTTGACGGAACCAAGGTAAACATGTTCAGCACAGACATTACTAGATGACTGCCGATTTTTACAAGTAGCTAAAAGTGTGAAATGTTCATTTTTGCGTCAAAGCACCCGCTGTACTGTAATCGCGAATGATAACACTCACAGAGAGACAGGTGTGTTATTGAAGATGTCACAGGTTTGGGCTGTGCTCCAGTGGATAGCTGCTGTGATTCTGTTTCAGGTGTATGAGGGATACGTGGATGACTGCAGGAACACAGACAGTGCCTGGGTGGAAACCACAGTCCTAAACCTTCACCTGGACAGAAGAGGTTTGCTGATGGCCGACCTGAACCGTGTGGTGAGAACTTGCATTATTGACCATAATGAGACGTATGTTTCAATCATAAATATCCACCTCCGGTCTAATGTAAATATGCACCTCTGGTCTAATGTAAATATGCACCTCTGGTCTAATGTAAATATTCACCTCTGGTCTAATGTAAATATGCACCTCTGGTCTAATGTAAATATCCACCTCTGGTCTAATGTAAATATGCACCTCTGGTCTAATGTAAATATCCACCTCTGGTCTAATGTAAATATCCACCTCTGGTCTAATGTAAATATCCACCTCTGGTCTAATGTAAATATGCACCTCTGGTCTAATGTACAACGCTTGGCATAGAGTATCAGTGGTGGCTTGCTTTTCAAAGCTATTATGAATGTCCTTTTCATGCAAGAGAAGGTGTGTGTGTCTGTGTGTGTGTGTGTGCCTGTGTCTGTGTGTGTGTGCTCTAACAGTCTCCCTCCTGAGACCATATTCACAAAGCGTCTCAGAGTAGGAGTGCTGATCTGAGATCAGTTTTGCCTTTTCAGATCATAATGAATTCGACTGTATGGACAGGGGGCGAGACCTGGTCATAGATCAGTATTCCTACCCTGAGACACTTTGTGGACACATGCCGTGTTCTCTGTCCCCTCAGGCGGAAAGCAGCCTGGGGTCTGCTGAGGTGGTCCAGTGGCAGGAGGTGAGCAGCAGGACGCTGCTCTGTTCATACCAAAGAGACGCTTTACGAAGAGTGGCTGAGCTGCATCACTGGCACTTCTGAGGCTCCGAGCCGCCAGCAGGACGAGGCACGGTGCCGGGTCCACTTCTCCTCACTGACAAACGCTCCGCTGCAACGCACAGCCCGACATGAAGATTGTAGAGAAAGAGGACACACAAGCCATATTGAAGGACGATATGAATATTGCAATGTACTCTTGTAATGTACTGTACTGTTGTAATGCTGCACCTATTTATGTGATATTAACTGGAACAAAATTAGAGACTCTATTGAGCCTTGGAACACTTGGAGCTGAGCCAACCCTTATTTGTGCATCACCACCTCCCATCCACACACCAACTGAACCACGTTCTGTCCTGTGTTCTTGAATGGTGTGCAATTGGTGCACACACCTTTACCCTGGTTCACGTGTACAGGTGAATATACAGTACACACATGTATGTTACATTTCAGGTAAACCGGTCTCATCTTATTCACCAATTAATGAGTCACCCTGACGCCTTAATTAGAGCCCCATTTGACTAATTTCCGCCTAAAAACGAGACCCAAACTACACTGCTTATAACATGATCAGATGCAAAAGCAGGTTGCCATTTGATAGGTAACACCTCGAAGTTGTGTGTGGATATGCTCAGGTCATAGTTCAGAATAACATACATACACAATAACTCATGACAAGGAGATAAAGTAATCAATAATCAAATTAAAAATCAAATTAAAGTAGAATGTGGGACCAGTGATGCCCGTCTGGTTTAGGAGGATAAGACAGTCGTCTCTCTGTTGTTGACGTGCTGCCTCGCAGGGCAGTTTCGGAGCGGAGCTCTGCTCGCTCATTGGTTCAGGGAAGGTGGCCCGACTGCAGTATCGGTCTCACACCCTCCTGAAACCCTCCTGAAACCCTTCTGTCGCTCAAACACACGTCGGTGAAGGAAATGATGAGTTACGGTAAAAGGTAAACACGCATCCTGGCTGTGTTTGTGTCTGGCTAGGATATACTTCTCACTTCTAATAGCCCTGGAAATAAATACAGGAGGCTGAGAGAAATTGCGGAATAAAGCCATGGTTTTACAGTACGGACGTTCCTATCCCGAGATGGAAGTCACTGTTGAGGTTTAGAGAGAAGCGGAGTAAAGACGTGATCGTCCCTCAGCCTGCCCGGTGCGGCTCGCGGACGGTCGGGAGGTCGGTAACGTACAGGTGTACCGGGCCGACGACCAGGAAGTGACGTCGATGCTCAGCAGACTTGGATTAAACCATTATCTGACGGTAAACACGGAGCTCCGCGCGGCCGCGACAAACGGTACCGTACCACCAACATTAAAGAAATAACATTAACCGGCGAGATGTAATAGTTCATTCTAACCTTTCACAGCTGTGCACGGTTTTTGGGAGAACATTTTGGTTCAACTGTAGATGTTAGATATATGTAATGAGCGGAGACGTGGCTGTGGATTATCTGTGTTCGGTGGAGGCTGTGCGATGTTTCTGTTTGGACAGTTTGTCTTTTTATCAAAGGCCTATTCAGGAAAATATGTTGAATACAATTGTATTAAACAAAACGATATTAAGCTTCTATAGTGGTTGTGGTGTTGAGGTGCTTTTTGAACATTATTTCAATTGCAAACGCCGGGTGGTTTTATGTGCCGGGTCGGACAGAGAGCGTGTGTGTGTGTGTGTGTGTGTGTGTGTGTGTGTGTGTGCGCGCGCGCGCGCGCATACTGTCGTATTAAATGGACATTATGCAACTAAATGGAAAGTGCCTGTTATTCCACTTCCTTGATCGATCAAATCAGAGCCCTGAATATTTCTTATCATGCATTTATTCCTCCGGTCGAGTTTAATATTAGGAGAGGAAATTAATCCAACAAATTAATATGTGCAATTGTAATGGGGAATATCAATGTGACTCTCGGCACAGATGGCAGTATTTATACTTATGAGTTTTGACACAGTTAAACGTACATGATACGTTGCAATGTTATATAACTTTCAACGAATGTTATTCGAGTCAGAGGTAGTTACTGTAGATGATGATGGTTACAGAATAGGCAGGACTGTAAGAGGTCAGTTAAAGGCCAAAGCTTTTACAAAAAGCACTTGACTTGCCTTTTTTCATCATCCCAGTTTATTGCTGTGGTTTAAATAGGGATTAGTGTGATGTCCTCCGGGCAGGCCCTGGATGGGACATCTGGTTGAAATACTGAGTTTGCTTTTGGAGAATGTGTTCTGTTGCGTTGTGCTGCATTGTGTTTTTCTGTATCCCTCCGGTCATCTTTGCGAGGCTGCCGCGTTGCCTCCGTGTCACTCTGAGGGATCTGGTTGGAAACACATGCAGCTTGGTAATGCTCTAGCATTTGTTTTGTACTTGTGGGGTGAAAGGCATCCGCATTGTCCTCCACTGAACAGGACGACTCCTTTTAAAACGATCTAATATTCATAGACCATGTCTAATTAGAAGTTACGCATTTATGAGAAGACAGGCTAAACTCTCCTCTGAATCTTTCGCTCCGATTTCATGTTGTGACAGTGACGGCCATGGAAACCAGAGTGCGTGTGATGTCTGGTTACTGGATGCTGTCGGGAGAGCAGCATTGTCTTCCCTCCATTCTGCTGAGTGGGACATTTCCAGTAAGTGTCCACGTGTGCCACTAATGAGTGGCGGCTCGCCTGCTGTCCGTCTCTGGTGTGTGGAGCAGGGTGCAGTGTGTGGAGCAGGGTGTCTCTGGTGTGTGGAGCAGGGTGCAGTGTGTGGAGCAGGGTGTCTCTGGTGTGTGGAGCAGGGTGCAGTTACAGGTCACTGAGCAATCAGCCAAATGTACCCCGCAAACCGCCTCCGCGGCTGCACTTCCCCGGCACAGAACACACAGGAACACACTCATCCAACCCCCTATAGGAACACACTACACTCACCCCACCCCCTATAGGAACACACTCATCCAACCCCCTATAGGAACACACTACACTCATCCCATACCCTATAGGAACACACTCATCCCACCCCCTATAGGAACACACTATACTCATTCCACCCCCTATAGGAACACACTACACTCATCCCATACCCTATAGGACCACACTCATCCCACCCCCTATAGGAACACACTATACTCATCCCACCTCCTATAGGACCACACAGTCCAGCAGCTCTCACTGGGGATTGGTTAAGAGCTGTCTGAATCAGAAGTAGCCTTCATGTTGCCAAGGCTCAATGTATCAGATGAATATGCATGTTTCTCACAGCCATGGACCCTCTCTGGTTATTCCTGGTTACTTTCTGCTCTTCGACAGTGACAAGGTCCCAAAAAAAAGAGTTTCGCTTAGCATGATACGGTTGCATGGCAACCTGTTTGTCCAGTTGTCAAGGGAACCAGTGTATCTGAGCTATCAGTCCGGGGCAGAACAGCAAAAGTGACATTAGAGGGTTGACGGGGAGGTGGGGAGGTGGGGGTGGGGGGGTGGGGGGGAGAAGTTGGCTTGGGTACAGAATCTTGTATTTATGTAATTTTACATGTGATGGCAGCATGGCCTGATCTCTCTAATCCCAACCCTGGAGAGGACTCTGGTTTTGGGTTTCATATTCATAGATGGAATAGAACTTCTGAGGCGTTGTCAGCTTCTGAGGCACTATGATAATGCTGGGTTTCATTCTAGCTATCTGTTGTCTTATTTACACCTAAATCTTATATATATATATATATATATATATAAAATACAGAGAGACAGCAATCATCAATCAGTCATATTTTACAGTTATGTAGTGTTATTGTCTAACATATGTGTCAGAGTATCAGACCTCTGGCTGTGTCAGGTCCATCATTCACACCTACAGTCAGGACATACGTGGAGAAGTGGACCAACGGTCGCGGTTTACCGTGATATTAACGGTCGCGGTTTACCGTCTTATTAACGGTCGCGGTTTACGGTCTTATTAACGGTCACGGTTTACCGTGTTATTAACGGTCGCGGTTTACTGTGATATTAATGGTCGCGGTTTACTGTGATATTAATGGTCGCGGTTTACCGTCTTATTAAAGGTCGCGATTTACGGTCTTATTAACCAGTAATGAATCAGTCGGTGTCACACACAGTGAGACAGACACCACAAGGATGTGTTTGTTTGTTTGTTTGTGATTGGGTGTAAATACCATATAATACCCCTGTGTTATTAAATGTGTAGCAGCTGTCCCAGATTAGCTTGTGTGTTGCTGTACTGTACAGTGTGTTCTGTACTGTATGTTCACCTTGTGCAAAAACTGATCCTGAAACGTAGTTGAGCGGAAAAAGCCAAACAACAGACAAACCCTGAAAGGGTGATGTGAGCATGAATGCCTCTCTCTCTCTCCTTCAATCTCTCTCCTTCTCTCTCCTCTCTCTCTCTCTCCCTCCTCTCTCTCTCTCCTCTCTCTCTTTCTCTCTCTCTCCTTCTCTCTCCTCCTCTCTCCTTCTCTCTCTCTCTCTCCTCTCTCTCTCTCCCTCTCTCCCCCTCTCCCTCTCTCCACCTCACTTATTTCTCCCCCCCAGAGCTCTCTCTCCCTCTCTCCCATCTCTCCCCCCCTCTGCCCCCAAAGGCCCTCTCTTCCTCTCCCCTCCCCTCCCCTCCCCTCCCCTCCCCTCCCCTCCCCTCCCCTCCCCTCCCTGCAGAGTGACATTTCTGTAATGACCCTGTCAGAGCAGTGCTCTGCAGGGCCTGGCTGTCCTACTGGGCTGTGGATCCTGGGCCGCTCACACTGGGAGGCCGCTTCAGATGTACATGAGACCTAAATGCCAGTCCTGACGAATACCCTCCGTATTTCTTGGCCTTTCCATTGGACATTCTGGAGCCGGAGTTCTTCTCTCAGCCAATGGGTGATTGGGCAGACCTACAGTGGGCCAGGCTACAGATAACCCTGCTCATGCGTTGCCTATTTCAGGATGTCACCGCTGAGAAGTGGGTTAAGGCTCAGAACTCATTCTCGTTGAAGCGGTTCTCCGGGTCGGTGCTGTAACTGTACCGCACGTGTCACCTGCTCTCCACACCCCAGGACGCCTCAAGTCAGGCTTCATTTGAACCTTTTTTGCTTGAAGCCTGTACAGTCCATGTTTCAGACATGCTTTGTCCTATTGCTCTGTGAAGTGAATGGACCAGCCATGTGTGTGCAGACTTGGATTTTCTGATGCGTTTCGAGGATGTGTGTGTGTGTGTGTGTGTGTGTGTGTGTGTGTGTGTGTGTGTGTGTGTGTGTGTGTGTGTATATGTGTGTGTGTGTGTGTGTGTGTGTGTGTGTGTGTGTGTGTGTGTGTGTGTGTGTGTGCGTGCGTGCGTGTTTAAAGGCTCTGTGCTGCACTCTTATGATTCCAGAGCTGAGCTTCTATAATTACCCCAGCCTGCAGCACCTCATGGGGAGAACATTAACACACACGAGTGGAGAGGCAAGAAGCACAGGCACAAGTCACCCAGGCAGGCGTGTGTGTGTGTGTGTATATGAGTGTGTGTGTGTGTGTATATATATGAGAGTGTGTGTGTATATATATATGAGTGTGTGTGTGTGTGTTTATATATAGTGTGTGTATATGGGGGGGCGGGGCTTGAGCGTTGAGCATCACCATTCTCCCCGTCTGTTCCATCATGACTGAGCGTGTCACCCTCAACTCTCCCCCCCAGCAGTCAACCAGCAACATGTGCAGCCGCATCTTTCTTCCTCTCCACCCCTCCACGGCCATCCCCTGCTTCTCTTTAATCCCTCTCTCCCTCTACATTAACTTCCCTCTCATTCTCACAGCCCCCCCCCTCCCCTCTCACCCACCCCCCCTTTGATCTGGAGGCAGCAGAATGTGGGCCGATATTCAAGACACACAACGTTATCTCCTGTGGCCATCTGGAGCTTTCTGTTGATGTGTCATTCTGCCGGTGATTACAATAGCCGGGTTCATAATTGGACGCACAGCAACATCTGAGCCCGTGTAACGTTCGTCGTTATCCCGAAAACGCGGCACGCAATCTCAAAAATGATGATGTGGATTGTCAGGTGACGCGGTGTGGGGAGTGGAGGCAGCGGTTTCCTCTGTTTCCCCCTGCGGTTTAGTCAGAGTTCATGACTGGGGAGGTTTGTTGTTGTGGACTGATTCCCCAGGGAGTGGTTAGCAGCCGTTGCTGCCTAAGTCCCTCAGAGGCTTGTTTGATGAGGCCAGGACAGGCCGTCTCTGTGGGCACTGGAGTTTCACAACAGATAGAAACAGCCTGCTCCTCCATCAGCCAGCCCTGCCTCTCCTCCATCCATCCATCCATCCATCCAGACTATCATATCTGATCTCCATCCACTCATCCATCCATCCGTCCATCCATCCATCCAGACTATCATACCTGCCTTCCTCCAACCAACCAACAACCAACCCTACCTTCTCTATCCAACCAACCCTGTCTTCCTCCAACCAACCAACCCACCAACCAACTCTGAGAGCTTTCACCAGAAGCAGTCAGCGTTCTGCCACACCCCTGCAAACTACGCAGATCAAAACAGATGTGGACTGAATCTGAGCCAATCATAGAACACCTCAATCTGAGTCGGTGATTGGACCTCCAGTTGGTTGTACATCTGAGTGAGGGTCACTTCCTGAACCGGAACACCCATAGGCAGTTTCAGGGCGGAAATCTTTCCCTGGTCTCTCTATCGACGCTTAAGTCCTGGAAACCAGGCGAATCGCCTCATTAGAGGAAGTGTCATTATAGGCTTTGGGAGTGGTGCGTCTGGGGCCTCCTAGAGAGTCTTTGTTGTTGTTCGACGGTGTGTGGATGTGTACATGTCCTCAGCTTACTGTAGGCCTTTGTTTTGCGTGTGTGTGTGTGTGTGGTGTGTACTGTACTGTGTGTGATGGCAGACGGGGAAGGTAAGCTCCCTGAGCCTGTGTGGGGTGATGACGGCTGGTCTCTTATTCATGCAGGGGACACTGGAGCTGTCAGCACGGCTGTTCCGCTGCTGGTCAAATAGTAATGAGGCCGTGTAACAGAGCTGGGCCAGTGTGGCTTACAGCCCAGCTGGACTGGTTGGAGGGTAGGGCACATGGAGCCCTGTCTGTCTGCCTGCCTGTCTGTCTGTCTCTGTTTGTCTCTGTGTCTGTCTGTCTGTCTGTCTGTCTGTCTGTGTCTGTCTGCCTGCCTGCCTGTCTCTCTGTCTTGTCCTCCCTCTCTCTCTCTCTTGTCCTCCCTCTCTCTTCCTCTCCTCTGTCCATTCATCAGACTCCCTGTGGTAAACTCGTGGCTTGGAGGTTATGTGGCCAACACTAGCTCTCATATACCTACTGTCCTCTCCTGAAGGTTGCGGGTTCGAGTCCCACCCTGGCCTCTTCTGTTGTGTCATCATCTCCCTCTCATCTGTCTTCCTGCTCTCTCAATAACACGTCTTTGTTTTAAGAGGAAGGAGGAGGAGGAGGAGGAGGAGTGGAATGTCCACACTCCTTAAAGAAAAACAGAACCAACCACACATCTGTTGGTGCTTCTCCTACGGCAGGGCGCGGGCTCGGAGGGCTGGTGTTTACGCGAGCGACCTGGCCCTGCTGTTCTGTATGGATATGAGCGCGTGATCTCCTGAACTTTGGAGTTTGAGTCATAATCCTGAAGCATGCAGACAAGCTGAGCAAACAGGACTAATACTCCTGCCTGGTGTGGTGGTGGTGTGGTGGTGGTGGCCTGGCCCTGAACTCTGCTTGGCCATGTTCAACCACTGTGCTCTCTTCAGGGAACTCCCGTGTGTGTGTGTGTGTGTGCCTGTTATCGTGTGTGTGTGTGCCTGTTATCGTGTGTGTGTGTGCCTGTTATCGTGTACGTGCGTGTTATCGTGTGTGTGTGTGTGTGTGTGTGTGTGTGTGTGTGTGTGTGTGTGTGTGTGTGTGTGTGTGTGTGTGTGTGTGTGTAGTGGCAGCATAATTTATCTTTGCACAATAACACCATGGTAAACTGCTCATTTGGAATGGCAGCACAGTGTAATGACAGTGTTTTCTTGGGGGGTAATTTTGTATCATCATCATCATCAAGACCCCATAATCTGTCCGGTTTTTATAGGTCCACTGCATTTAGTCCTCTCACTGAGAGTAGAAAGCTGAAATGTTTGTTTACGTGGAGTAGCTTATTCTGTCTCCATAGAGGATGACTAATACTGGGACTGTTGGGCTTTGCTGTGCAAAGCTGCTTCTCTAGTGGTGGGTGGAGGAGTGCTTAGGAATCCATCTCAGAGAAGAGCTTTTGTCCATATTAGATGTAAACCTCCATTTCTAGCACATTCTTCAGCCTCTAATGGACGTGGGCCAGTGGTATTGAATGGGCTGTGTCCTTGGCCATCTGTGCTGTGACTCATTTGAATGTAATTTCATGCCATTTATAGAGTGAGTCAGGAGAGGGCTGCTTTAGGTTTGGGGGTATCAGGCCCCTGCTCCTGTTCCCCTCTGGGGTGTGGCCCGAGGGGACAGATTCGGCATACTGCCCCCCCCCCCCCCCCAAATCACCACACATGCACACCCCTCCTCCCCCCAGGGCTCCACACACCCCAGAGGTTTGGCTTTTAAATGGGAGGCTGGAGCATCTGTTCATACGCCCCCCACCCTCCTCCTTCCTAATCGTCGCTTCCCACTCCCCCCTCTGCCCCCCTCCCCTATCCTCCCTCTCCCCCTCTGCCCCCCTCCCCTATCCTCCCTCTCCCTCTCTGCCCCCCTCCCCTATCCTCCCTCTCCCTCTCTCCCTGTCTCACCCCTCTGCCCCCCTTTCCTCTCCTCTCCTCTCTCTCCCTCTCTCCCCCCTCTCTCCCCTCTTTCCTCTCCTCTCTCTCCTCCCTCTCCCCCTCTCTCCCCTCTTTCCTCTCCTCTCCTTCTCTCCCCCACAACCACAACCACCTTTAATCTTGTTTGAGAAATGCAGTCCTACTGCTGCCTGGGTGCTTCAGTGTTGATTAATACTGTACACTGTCAGAACCAACACCGGGACTTGGAACATCAAATGTTTTGTAGGTCTTGTTATGTCAACCCTCGGGTCTCTGTGTGTGTGTGTGTGTGTGTGTGTGTGTGTGTGTGTGTGTGTGTGTGTGTGCAGGTGAGGTGCCATTGAGGGTCTTGGGATATGCCCATCTCCCACCTGACAGGTCAGTCAGTGTCTTCCAGTGCTTTGACTCGAGTCAATCTGCACCACACACAAATATGCACACACACACACACCCGCACACACACAAATGCACATGCACACACACAACAAATATTGTCCCATTGTGGCTTTGCATTTCACTTACCAGTTTAATCTGCTTCAAGCCTTTATAGAAACACCAAACGATACTCTGAAAAATACTCTGAAAGATACTCTGGAAGATACTCTGAGACACCAAAACAGATGCTCCATTCTGTCTAACCTAAATTCTGTCTCCTGCTGTGCATCTGCCTGACTTGGTGGGCTTTAATTGTGTGTTTGTGTGTGCGTGCGTGCGTGCGTGCGTGTGTGTGTGTGTGTGTGCGTGCCTGTGTGTGTGTGTGTGTGTGTGTGTGTGTGTGCGTGCCTGTGTGTGTGCCTGTGTGTGCGTGCGTGGTTAAGTAAAGTGATGGTGTTTCAGCTCAGATTAGGGAGGGAGACAGACAGACAGACAGACAGACAGACAGACAGACATCAGTAAAACGACCTCAGGGGGGAGGGGCGTGCCTGTTAAGTACCGCCAGATGACCTTTGGTTCCACTCATCACGTCGTAAAAACACGGCATCATGACCTGACGTGCTTGGTCTTCTACGCCTCCGTTTCGGTAAGACTTTAAACAAAGGTGCCCTTTTATAAAGGGTTTATAAATGGTTTATAACTCATTTACGCACAGCCTCCTGAGACGTATTCCACTCTGCAATAATGTGGCCTTCTTCTCCGATTCTCTCTGTCAAGTCTAACTGGTCCATCTGTGCTCATGATCATGTGTGTGTCTTTGATCAGTCTCTGTTTCAGTGTCAGTCTGGAGGCAGAAACAGGACTGCGCTGCGTGTGTGTGTGTACCTGTGAGGGGACGTGGATTGTGCTAGAACAATGCCGTCTCTGGGCTATTAATAGTCCATTGATGTCTGAAAGAGGGTTTTTGAATCCAGAAATGCAGATACAGGCATTGAGATGACATGACAGGCAGATACATCTGTGTGTTGAAGCTTGTGTTGATGGTCAAGGTCACTGCCCTGTGACCCAGAGGAATCACATGACTCTCACGCTCATGACGCCTGTGTCCCGCCGTTCTAGCCGACGTCTGTTCAGTAGCAGTTAGCCTTCAACCCTGCTGCAAGAGCAGATTGCTGTACTATTACAGGACTATACCTGGCGTGGTCGACAGTGACACAGACTGAAGGCTAACAGAGCTTAGCTTGAGGCTCACAGTAAGCAATTTATGGCTAGGCTAAGCTATGTGCTAAATGTGCTAAGCTAAGCTATGTGTTAAGCTATGTGCTGACTGTGCTAGGCTAAGCTATGTGCTAACCGTGCTAGGCTGCTAGCCTGGTCCTGTATGGAGGTGATGGGAACGTGTGGATGGGGGAGGAGGTGTCTGTGTCTGTGTGTGTCTGTGTCTGTGTGTGTGTGTGTGTGTGTGTGTGTGTGTCTGTGTGTGTGTGTGTGTGTGTGTGTGTGTGTGTGTGTGTGTGTGTGTGTGTGTGTGTGTGTGTGTAAGCAGGTTAAGCCTACTTGGTTACGGCGGGTATTAAACCTGGCCGCTTATTCATCAGAACCAATCGGCTGGCCCGGCCGCTGACGCAGAAATGATGAACCTGATAAAGGGCCAATTGTCTGAGGGGGTTTCGCTCGGGCGCCAGCACAATAGCTCCTGCAGGATTTAGTTATAAATAGAAAACTGGATGAAAAAAAACCCCAGTTGGAGTCTAAGTCGCCGTTCTCTGACGTTGTTGAACAGGAGAGGAGGGGTATACTGACGTTGAAACAAACACAATTGGATTTTTCTTCCGCATTTCTACAAGCAGACCTAGTTATATAGAACCATGCCTGGACACCACCACCACAGCCCAAGTGCTGTTCTTCTCGGCTGGTGTCGAAATAAGACACCCCCTCCCTCAGCCCCCACCCCTGGAGCTGTGACTGGTGTCTGTGTGAGGCCCCTCCCTCCCCCCTCCCTGTCTGCCTCAGGCCCCTCCCCCCTCCCTCCCTCTCTGCGTCAGGCCCCTCCCCCCTCCCTGCGTCAGCCCCCCCCCCCCCTCTCTGCGTCAGGCCGGCTCCATTCATGAAAAGTATGACGTGAGCAACACTCCTCAGACTCCGCCCACTCTCAGGCTCTCCGACGCTGCAGGATTCAGTAGGAGGAATCTCTCTCTCTCTCTCTCTCTCTCTCTGTCTCTCTCTCTTCCTCCCTCTCTCTATCTCTCTCTCCTCCTGTGGTTCGGTCCTGCCGGCCGTCTCCCTGGGCTGAGGAAGGACCATGCATCTGAGCTCTGTCAGCTGTGAGTAATGTGGTGCAGTGCTGCTGTCTCTCTCTAACCTGTGTGTGTGTGTGTGTGTGTGTGTGTGTGTGTGTGTGTGTGTGTGTGTGTGTGTGTGTGTGTGTGCGTGCATGAGTATTAATGTTTGTGTCTTTCTGTGTGTGTGTGTGCATGAGCGTGTGTGTGGGTGTGTGTTTGTGTTTGTGTTTGTATGTGCGTGTGCGTGTATGCGCGTCTGTGTGTGTGTGTGTGTGTGAGTGAGTGTTTTTTGTCTGTAGCAGCCTACGTATGTGTGTGTGTGTGTGTGTGTGTGTGTGTGC
>NC_139666.1:2334907-2439907 GCF_951799395.1 Argentina silus
TGTGTGTGTGTGTGTGTGTGTGTGTGTGTGTGTGTGTGTGTGTGTGTGTGTGTGTGCGTGTGTGCCAGATGTTTAGCTCTCAGATCTCCTAATACTCAGGCAGGCTTAATCCCTGGCTTGCACAGAGGACACAGTAAACCCTGTATACTCAGACTCAGGAGCTACTGATTCCCGGAATCTTTCCATCTCTCTCTCTCTCTCTCTCTCTCTATCTATCTATCTTTACCTTTGATTTCAGTTTCACTCTTTCTCTCACTCTCTATCTACTGTATATATCTCCTGCTTTCTCTCTCTCTCTCTCTCTCTCTCTCTGTGGAGTTTACCCAGCATGGTTAAAACATAATCATCATTAATATAAGCTGCTCTCCCAATCCCAGATCCATGAGAGAGGAAATGAAGGGCTTGCGTCTCTCTGTGGGGGAGTGACAGGATGTATTAACCATGTTTTCATATCCGCGGGGGAGCCTGCTTACCAAGTCGTTAGGGTATGTATAGAGTACATAACACCAATGTCACAGTTTCACTGGCCGGGTTTGAACTGTGTTAGCCTGCCAAGCTAAAGCCTGGGTGTTAGCTCAGGGAGCTAATGCAGATTTGTTGGGTCTCAGAGGAGGTTACTCATCACTTGTCATGCGAGTGTGGTCCACCAAACCATCTTTTAACACCGTTACCCAACCACTTCATGGTTCGCCACCTCTCCTGTCCTCAAGGTTTGTGCTAACCTCTCTCTCTCTCTCTCTCTCTCTCCCCCTCTCCTCAGGTGACTACCGGAGTTCATCTAAACCTGTGTGTTAGGAGCGGCCCGCCTAACGCTCCCTCCCTCTACGTCCGCGGGCGGCCCATGCACCGCACGGCATCATGGGTAGCTCCCCCGAGGTGCTCTCGTGGACGTCCTGCCCCGGCCTGCTGGTGGGCAAGCTGAAGGAGGAGCTGAAGCTGACCGTCGTAGGGGACGCCATCAAGAAAGCCAACCCCAGCACACCCAACCCCCAGGGCCCGCCCTCCCCTCTACCCCTGCAGATCATCACGGACCTGGCCCCCCCGACCCACCTCTCTGTTCCCCTCCAAAGCACCCTGCTGCAGCCCCCGGGGCCTGAGGAGGAGGCGGCGGTCCTGGGGGGCACCAGCCCCCCCATCACGGCTCTGAGCGAGGACTCCACCCGTGAGCAGAGACACTTTGACAACAGCGTGCTGCAGCTCCAGGAGCACGAGCAGGAGGAGGCTGAGTCTCCGGCCTCCTGCGGCCAGGGGGGCTGTGGCAGCGGTGGGGAGGAGGGCACCAGAGAGGGCCTCTGTCCGATGCACAACCACATGGAGGGCGGCACACACAACCACCCCCACGACGACATCAAGCTGCACTTTCACAGGGCAGGGACCGGGGGTGGGGGGTTCCTGGAGGGGCTGTTTGGGTGTCTGAGGCCTGTCTGGAACATCATAGGGAAGACCTACTCCACGGAATACAAGCTGCAACAACAAGGTACTATACTGTACTGAACCTACGGCCAGGGTGGGGCTAAGCTAACTGTGTTTAATGCTAATATCCTGTAGATGCTGTGCCTATGCCAGGGTGGGGCTAAGCTAACTGTGTTATCCTAGCTAGCATCATGTCAACATGACCCTTGCTGCTACTCACACTGAATGCAGCTGTCAGATTGAATTGGGGGTAAGGGTGAAGTTCTTGTTGCACCATGCGTTGTGGTTAGACACAAATGAGTTTGTCCTTGTAGTCTGGTCAACTGGCCGTGCCCGTCCACAGCATGTTGCTGCCCCTCTGAGATATCTTGCCCTGGCATTCACCATTGCGGTCGGAAAACACATGTGCATACCATCAAGGGTGGAGCCGGGAAATGTGTCTCGTGTTTTGACTGTTCCGAATATTTGTGGCGTCCCCAAACCAGGCCCTTAGTTTAACGAGTTGATGCGCAGCTTGGACCGATACCAGACTGCTGTAGGAGTGTGGCAGTTCCAGCGTGTATCTGTTTATTCAATTCATATATGTATTATACAGTCATATATGTATTATACAGCCCATACCGTCTGTCGGTAGGCTGAGTGAGACAATGTTAGCATTCAGGCTTTCCTCGTCAAAGAGATTGTATCTCAAAGACTTCAAAAAGTTGACACACTAACACCCTTACCACATAATCGCAAGGTTCCTGGTTCGATTACCGACCCTCGACATATCCTGCATGTCATCCCCCCTCTCTCTCCCCGGTCCTTCCTGTCAGTCTCTACGGTCTCTATCCCAATAAAGCAGAAATGCCCAAAAAACCTTTTTTTTTTTTATAATTATTATTTTTTAACGAAAATCATAACAGTAATACTGTTTGTGGCCCTGTGTGATTGTTGGCGGTGCAGACTTGTGGGAAGTTCCGTTCGAGGAGATCTCCGAGCTGCAGTGGCTGGGCAGCGGGGCGCAGGGGGCCGTCTTCCTGGGGAAGTACCGCGGTGAGGAGGTGGCCATCAAGAAGGTGCGGGAGCAGAAGGAGACGGACATTAAACACCTGCGCAAACTCAAGCACCCCAACATCATCGGCTTCAAGTAGGTCTCCCGCTGCTGCTCCCAGTGTCCCTCACACGTGCTCCTAACCCACCAACTGCCAAAGAGTTCCGGAACACTCCCCACCTAGAGTGTTCCAAGTGTTCTATGTGGTGTTTACCTAGCAACAACACTCTGATTGGCTACAAAATGAAGCATTGTCATTTATGCATTTTTGGGGACTCTAGTCTCCCTTGGCACTCTAGAATGTTGACCATTTGGGCGACTTTATTCACCCTCGGCGCTGAATGAGTTAAACCTGGTATAAACATTTGGTTGAGTTTGGGTCGGACGTTGAAACAGACCTGACGTGGTCTTGGGGTGACGCAACCTTGTGTACGTTGATTGTTAGGGCTGATAAACATGTTATTACTGAATAAGTCATTAAATTATAGCTTTCTGCAGTTTTAGGAGCTTTATTTAAATTGATCTACCCGATATTTCAGACATTTTGACTCAGTTAGCCCTGAGACCGGAAAGTTGGGGGTTTGATCCCCCGCTTAGTCATACGTTAGCAATGTGACCCTGATGCCTGCAGGCTTGGCACTCAGCACGAGGGAGATGGATCGGGGGTAAGGCCCTGCGACAGACTGGCATTCTCAGTCTGCCTCATGCTTCAGAAACAGGACGGCGGTCCTGTGAGACACTTTGCCTCGTGCTGTACGACCTGGCTCACACAAAGCTTACTTATCTTTGATCTTACATTTCAGAATGTCAACGACAGACATTTTCCTGTTGGTAAAAAAAAAAAAAAAAAGGGACCTCTCAGTAATGTGCTCTTCATTTTGCCTGTCCTCTTTGTTATCGTGTGTATGCAAATCAGTCAATTCCTGCTGGGACCATATATACTGAAAAACGTTATGCACTTACTGCAATGTAAGCCGCTTTGGATAAAAGCGTCAGCTAAATGGCATACATGCCTACATACATTACATTACATTACATTAAAATTCCAATCCAAAAGTCTGTCTCTAATGTGTGTTTGTGTTTTGTCCCCCGTAGGGGTGTGTGCACCCAGGCCCCCTGCTACTGCATCCTCATGGAGTACTGTGCCCAGGGCCAGCTGTATGAGGTCCTCAGGGCCGGCCGCAAGGTCACGCCCAGTCTGCTGGTGGACTGGGCCTCAGGAATCGCCAGCGGCATGAACTACCTGCACCTGCACAAGATCATCCACAGAGACCTCAAGTCCCCCAAGTGAGTGGCTGATGAGGTCCTCTAACCCTAACCCTTTGTGATCTGAACAACTGCCTTCAAACCTTTTTGTAGTCGGAAGTGATGATGTTCTGTAACGGACTGAACGATGTCCTTTGGCATGTTTTGTTTGTGTTTATGTGTATCTTTATTTATGTATGAATGTTGATGGGTGGATGTGTTTTTGAGTGCCTGCTGAAAAGCTTATCGCCCCTCGGGGATGATTTAAGATGTTCAACTTCGCTCTACTCTACTCTGCTTCTCTCCCCCCCATCTCTCTCTTTCCCCCCTCTCTCTCTCTTTCCCCCCTCTCTCTCTCTCTCTCTCTCTCTCTCTCTCTCTCCCCCCCCCTTCTCCTTTCTCTCTCTCTCTCTCCCCCCCCCTCTCTCTCTCTCTCTCTCTCTCTCTCTCTCTCCCTCCCCCTCCCTCTCTCGTGGAACCACCAATTTTGCCCCCACACACAAGAACTGCACTGTTTCATTTGGAATCCGCCCACAAGTGTATCTAGGTGTGGACTGTGCCAGCGTCACTGTGTGGTCTACCCACCTCTGTTTCCCTTGTGCAGCATGGTGATGTAAAGAGGCTTGTTCTGCTACCAGGAGATGTTCTCCATCAGGCACTTCAAGCCAAGCTGCAGACCTCAGCAAAGCAAACGCCAGTCAGATGAATGGCTTTTTAACCCTGTGTAGGCTGACTGTCCTAGACACACTGGCTCGTTCAGTAGTGAACGCTAAGACATACCGCTGTGCTCAACACACAGTCAGATACATGGATTTTTAACAAGTTTCAAGTTTATTGGTACGTCTCGTACACGAGTGCAGGGAGTAACATTCTTGGGCTCGGTTCCTTGACAATGCAGCATCCAAAATACAAATAACACTGTGTAGGTCTACAGTGAGACATACTGGCTTGTGGAGCACTGAGCTGGTTTAATGTAAAGCCTGTTCAGCCTCTGGTTCCTTCCTGCTCTGATCACATCTCTCTAATCAATGTCCTTTGGCGTTGTGCTGCGTCAGGGCTGAACTGTTAGTCAGCAGAACGCTGTGTGAGTCCCTGAGCAGCAGAATCGTTCACACACAAAGACACGTCTGTCCCACTCATCACCATCACTAACCCTAACCCTAACCCTCTATGTGATGAGAAAACAATCATTGTTTGTTTTTTTAGGTTGTATTCGTGGTTAGGGTTTAAGGGGCACGTTTATAAAAAAAAATAAAAAATAAAAAAAGAATTAATCGCGTTATGTTTTAGTTTTTTTGTGGGGGTTTTTATGCATTGTTCCTTTAAAAATAAAAAATAAATACCGTCTGACCCCCCCTTCGATGTTTGATTTCCTGTCGTGTCCCTCTACTTCCTGCTCAGTGTTCTGGTCACCTACAACGACGCCGTGAAGATCTCTGACTTCGGGACGTCCAAGGAGCTCAGCGACAAGAGCACCAAGATGTCGTTTGCGGGTACGGTGGCCTGGATGGCCCCGGAGGTGATCCGCAACGAGCCTGTGTCTGAGAAAGTCGACATCTGGTGAGCAGGAAAATAACCCATAACCCATAATCAGGAGGAAAACGCTCCTCATCAGCCATCAGACAGCTGGATTGATAAAGAGTTTTATGATACAAAAAGACGTATTCCTGTTTATTCATAGATGATAAGACTAGAACTTTGGTGGTGGTGAATCAGACGTCAGGTTGGTGCAAACAGTCGCCCCGCAGTTCGACTTGCTCCGACCGAGCCTCGAACTTGCGACCTCTGGCTTGCCGACACACTCGACCGTCTCCTCAGATACCCGATGTTCACCAGCTATGCTATCGAAAAGCTAGCAGTTAGACAGCGCATTTCTGCTTTATTGGGATAGAGACAGTAGAGAATGACAGGAAGGATGGATGGGAGAGAGAGGAGGGATGACATGCAAGATAGGTCGAGGGTCGGAATCGAACCGGGAACCTTGCGATTACGTGGTAAGCGCGTTAGTGTGCTACGCCACTAAGCGCCCCCCAGTGAAGCATTTGTAACCCCTGCTTGGGTTCCCCAGGTCGTTTGGGGTGGTGCTCTGGGAGCTGCTGACGGGGGAGATCCCTTATAAAGACGTGGACTCCTCGGCCATCATCTGGGGCGTGGGCAGCAATAGCCTGCACCTCCCCGTGCCGTCCACCTGCCCCGACGGATTCAAGATCCTCATGAAGCAGACATGGTGAGATATGACCGGTCCTCCAGAGACTCTGCAGAGAGAGAAATACCTCAAATGAGGGCCCCCGCGGGGTCAGAGGGCGTGCCTTCTCTTTAAGCTCCTCTAAGTGGATTTGATATACACTTCCTGAATTCAATTGCATGTCTGCCTGTGTGGTCCAAATGGATTAAGGGTAATAAACAGGGTAATAAATTTCGTTCTCTCGCTCCTCCCTCTCTCCGTGCACTCTTCTTTATTCCCTCCCCCTCTCTCTCTGCTCGTGTGTGTGTGTGTGTGTGTGTGTGTGTGTGTGTGTGTGTGTGTGTCCTCTCCCTCTCCCCCCAGGCAAGGCAAGCCCAGGAACAGGCCGTCATTCCGCCAGATCCTGCTGCACCTGGACATCGCCTCGGCAGACATCCTGGGCACCCCTCAGGAGACCTACTTCAAGTCTCAGGTGAGCACTTTAACCAACGCATGCTTCAGATAGTGAGACTGAATTCCAGGTACTTAGCTCCTATCATAACAGCCGTGTGTGTGTGTGTGTGAGACAGGCGGAGTGGCGGGAAGAGGTGAAGAAGCATTTTGAGAAGATCAAGAGTGAAGGAACCTGCATCCACCGGCTGGACGAGGAGCTGATCAAACGCAGGAGGGATGAGCTACGGTGAGAGAGAGAGAGAGACAAAAAGAAGGAGAAGCCTCAGAAAAACTCTCTGTGCAGATTATCCTGTCCAGTACATTGTAATTTGTGTCTGTCTCACCATGTACATACAGTATGTTTGTGTGTTAAGCGTGTATTTTAATCTGTTATATATTGTAGTTATGTATTGGTTTAATGTTATGTTTGTGTTTTATGTTTTTTTATGTTGAGGATTATTATTATTATTATCTGGAACCCAACAACCATTATCTAGGACCTTAATTGCCCTTTGTAGACGGATCCATAAAGTTGTGTTTAATCTAATTGAATGTGACCCCCCCCCACCCCACCCCACCCCACCCACAGACATGCTCTAGACATCAGGGAGCACTACGAGAGGAAGCTGGAGAGAGCCAATAACCTGTACATGGAGCTGAGCGCCATCATGCTGCAGCTGGAGGTCAGAGAGAAGGAGCTGATGAAGTATGTAAACAAGCAAACTAATCAATCAATCAATCAGTCAGTCACTGTTTAGAATGTGGTATTTTCTGTCAGAGGAGTCAGCCACAACTCATGCTGACCTGCAGCCAGACTAGCGTCTCCCAGCCTACGCTAGAAATGATAGTTACCAGATCTCCAGCAAGCACATTTAAATTCTGTTCCAGTTCTATTTCAGGTTTTATATTGTTCTCGTAGAACAATAGGCGATTTGCCGCTAGTCTATCTGAGAGCGGTCTCCAGACGTCTCCTATCTGTGTCAGCCCTAAGCCACTTACAGAGCGACCGAGGCAGGACTCTGGGGAGACAAGCCTGTCTCAGACAGATTTGGCATCTCATTTTTCTTTTTTTCTTTTTTTTTTGGCATACAATTGCTTTTTTCCCTGTTTTCTGACCCGTTCTGTAATGGCTCGCTCCAACAGCAGGACTTTCTCTTCAACTACCACAGTGTTTCCTCTCCCCTAATAACGAATGAGTTACCGTTTTCCTTATGTCATGTTTTTTTTAATATATATATATATATATATATATATATATGCCATTTAGCTGACGCTTTTATCCAAAGCGACTTACATTGCAGTGAGTGCATACATTTTTCAGTATATATGGTCCCAGCGGGAAACGAACCCACAACCTAAGCGATGTTAGCGCCATGCTCTACCAACTGAGCCACAGAGACCCACAATGGTCTCGTTAATGAGAGTGTTATGATAACCTGTAAAAAAAACAACAAGTGTGATTAAGATAAGGTGTATCAATATTTCCTAAACTATGTATCAGTCCTAATGCCACCCCCGTTCTGTTCAGGAGGGAGCAGGCGGTGGAGAAGAAGTACCCGGGCAACTATAAACGCCACCTGGTCAGACCCATCGTCCGGCCCAACGCCGTGGAGAAGCTCATCAAGAAGAAGGGGAGCATGTCCCACAAACCTGGGATGCCCCCGCCCAAAAGGTCAGAGTTCACGCTGCCTCTACCGTAATAGAATCACAGCGCTTCCCTCAGCGTCCCTCTGTCTAGTGCACAGGTGTCAAACTCATTCCATGGAGGGCCGAGTGTCAGGCTGCTGAGTGTCAGCAGGCTTTTGGTTTTTCCTTTCAATTAAGACCTTGTCAACCAGGTGAGGGGAGTTCCATACTAATTAGTGACCTTAATTCATCAATCAAGTAGATTGATGAAAGAGCAAAAACCTGTAGACACTCGGCCCTCTGTGGAATGAGTTTGACACCCATGGCCTAGTGGGTGTTGACATTGTGTGGATAGGAGTGGTTTTCATGCGTTAGTGCCCCACACATTGACCTCTGACCTCTGTGTGCCCCTTATAGGCCAGACCTCCTTCGCTCCGATGGCATCCCCAGTCTGGAGGCGCTCCCCGCCCCCTCCCCCCTCTCCGGCAGCCCCAAGGTGGCGACCCCTCCTGGGAAGGCCCGGTACCGCAGCAAGCCTCGCCACCGCCGGGCCAACAGCAAGGGCAGCCACAACGACTTCCCGGGGGTCCTGGGCAAGCCTGGGGCGGGGGCGGAGGAGGAACAGCCCCTACAGCAGCACTACCACCACCACCACCACCCGCCACCAGAGGGCCCCCTCCTCCCGCTGAAGGGCCGGGAGAACGCCGTGGCCAACTGTGCCAACAACCTGCGCTACTTCGGCCCCGCCGCGCCCCTGCGCAGCCCCCAGACGGACCACCTGCACCGCCGCGTGTCCGGCCCCGACCCCGACATCATCACCACGGCGATGGACGCCGACTCACGCCAGCGGGGCACGACCTCCGGGCCCGGGCCGCTGTGCCCCTGCTGCCAGGCCCACCCCTTCCCCGGCTGCCTGCACTGCACCGACACCCCCTCGGCCCCCAGCCACCCGGTGTTGCCCAGCTACTCCCTGCTCAGCACCTGTGAAGGGAGCCCGCCCCCCCCCGCCGCCACAGCCACCACCACACCCCGGGAACCAGACCCGGTGTCGGACGGGGAGGCCCGGCTGAAGGGGGAGCAGCAGGGGACGGAGGCCCTGCGGAACACCTTACCCTCTGGGTTGCCCCGCACCCTGAGGCCACTCAGGAAGGTACGGGAGCAGGGAGGGAGCAGGGAGTCCAGGGAGGGAGCAGGGAGGGAGCAGGGAGTCCAGGGAGGGAGCAGGGAGTCCAGGGAGGGAGCAGGGAGGGAGCAGGCAGTCCAGGGAGGGAGCAGGGAGGGAGCAGGGAGTCCAGGGAGGGAGCAGGGAGGGAGCAGGCAGTCCAGGGAGGGAGCAGGGAGGGAGCAGGCAGTCCAGGGAGGGAGCAGGGAGTCCAGGGAGGGAGCAGGGAGTACAGGGAGGGAGCAGGGAGGGAGCAGGGAGTACAGGGAGGGAGGGAGCAGGCAGTACAGGGAGGGAGCAGGCAGTCCAGGGAGGGAGGGAGCAGGCAGTCCAGGGAGGGAGCAGGGAGTCCAGGGAGGGAGCAGGGAGTCCAGGGAGGGAGGGAGCAGGCAGTCCAGGGAGGGAGCAGGGAGTCCAGGGAGGGAGCAGGGAGTCCAGGGAGGGAGCAGGGAGGGAGGGAGCAGGCAGTACAGGGAGGGAGCAGGCAGTCCAGGGAGGGAGCAGGGAGGGGTGGGAGCAGGGAGTACAGGGAGGGAGCAGGGAGGGAGCAGGCAGTCCAGGGAGGGAGGGGTGCAGGGAGGGAGCAGGCAGTCCAGGGAGGGAGGGATGCAGCTGGCCCCCAGAGTAGTGTTTACCTCTGACAAACCACCCTGGCAGAAATGGAGAAATCTTTTATTAGATGGTCAAACTGTTTACCTTGTAGCCCCTTTTAATGTAATGGCTGACTGACTGTTAAAATGTGATGTGTGTGTACTGTATGTTTGTTTGCGTGTGTGTACTGTATGTTTATGTGTGTGTGCGTGTGTGTGTGTGTATAAGCTGGTAGAGTGTGTGTGGGAGGAGCAGTGAAAGGTTGATAATGGACTAACAGTTGTAATTGCTCCTCTCCTCCCAGGCTGGAGATGAGTCTTCTGAAGAGGAGGAGGGGGAGGTGGACAGTGAGGTGGAGTTTCCAAGGAGACAGAGGTAAAAGGCAGCCTTTCATGTATTCATGTTCCCCGCGTCCTCCAGGGACGTGTACGAGCCATCTGGAGAGACGAGCTCAAAAACAGAAAATAGGATTTTTACCAGATTCTTTACTTATAATGATGATAAATGCCTCTGATTTAGAGCTTTCCCACAAGGTGCTCAAATCAGTTTACAGTGCATGGAGAAAACTAATTTCACACTTCCTCTCCCTCCCCCCCAGACCTCACCGCTGCATGAGGAGTTTCCAGTCCTACTCCACCTTCAGCTCAGAGAACCTGTCGGTGTCTGACGGGGAGGAGGGCAACACCAGCGACCACTCCCACAGCGGCCCCCTGGAGCGGCTGAGCACCAGCCAGGAGGAGCAGCTGGACGACCTGCTGTCCCGGACCCCCGACATCCCCATCGACATCTCCACCCAGTCCGACGGCCTGTCTGACAAGGAGTGCGCTGTCCGCCGGGTCAAGACCCAGATCTCCCTGGGCAAGCTGTGTTCAGACGAGCACGGCTACGAGGTCAGGGCGCCCGCTGTTGCTGTTGCTGTTGTTGTTGTTGTTGTTGTTGTTGTTGTTGTGGTGGTGGTTGTTGTTGTTGTTGTTGATATGCTGTAATAGCCCTATAGGGTCATGATGATGTATGAAGGTCATAGTTCGTGTTTGTGATGGTTAGAATATTTATTTAAACTGACATGAAGGAAGGCTCAGCAACATGACATAATCAGATCGCCACATAAACAGAATTAAAATCTGCCAAGACTGCCCTTATCGTCTCTTCCCAATGAATTTGAATGTCGTTACGACTGTCACCTCCGATGAGGACCTTCCTCTTTAAACGCTGGAGGCGGTTAGTTTCAGTGTAGTACACCCAGCAGCCCATTGACAGCCTTTGACATGACATGTACTGACGGGCCCCTCTCTGTCCCTCCAGAACCCGCTGCACTTTGGGGAATCGGACTGTGACTCCTCAGAGGCGGAGTGTTCCGACGCCACCATTAGGAACAACAAGCCCTGCGCCCCCTCCTCCTGGTGAACCCCCCCCCCCCCACACACACACACCCCTTGGCCTGGAACATCCCCCGGACCCCCCCCTGCAGGAACAACGGCAATAAGAAGACCCCACTGTATACAGACCCCTCCCCATAGCAACGCCCCTGTATACAGACCCTTCCCCATAGCAACGCCCCTGTATACAGACCCCTCCCCATAGCAACGCCCCTGCAGTAGCTCCTCCTCCCAGCCCTTCTCCTCTCCCCCTAGGACTACAGCTCCCAGCAACCCCCACCCTGACTCATCCATCCAGGCAACCTAAGGCAGGGATCCCTTTTGAATGATATTGTACAGTAGATCGTGTAACATTCATAATTTATTTTTGTCTGAGTTTTGAGGGGAAAAAAAAAAAAATCTGGAACTCTGTAAAACTTAAAGATGAACAAAAACAAACAACAAACCAGATACACACACACACACACACACACATTGTAAAATATAGCGTGGTGATGATGAAGAACGATGAAGATGATGAGGATGCAGCGCAGCTTGGATCCGCCAGAGACAATAAGCTGACCAGTGGGGGTTAAAGTGCAAGGCAGCGTTGTCGTTGTTATGAGTGTCAGGTGCTGGTCCCTCAGACTGTGGCAAATCAGTACCGTAAGTATTCTAAAACAGGACAACAGGATTTAACAGGCATTTAAAAACATGCCGCCGACTACGCCAGACACAGAGACCCCCACCAACCAGCACCGTCTCTCTGACTACTACTACTATTACTACTACAGCCTACCTGCTTTATCATGAGTTTACACAACAAGGCCCTGGCGTCAGGAGACAGGGAGGAATACGGTTTAAACACCAGCATGAACAGCGCCCCCCCAGCCCCCCCCCCCACACACACACACACACACACCTTTCATTTCCCAACCATCTTACAGTACGTGTCTCATTGGATCCCTGCAGCAGACCCATCCAAGCATGTCTGTTTGCCTCGCAATGCAAGACTGCCAGAAGACTGCATGAGTCTGCAGGACACGCGGACGCAAGCGGAGGCCGGAACGATCCTCCTCTTCCTCCGCGCCACCGAGCCTCATCCTCATCATTCAAGAGAAGCCTCGCATAGGAGTGAATTGAATCAGACATCATGACCAAGTGTTAAATATATCAGTGTTTATTAACATGCACCATCTACTAGGGTATTTACGGTAGCCTATATCCCACCTCAGGGTTGTTCTCAGAGAAGCTCAGTGAGAGACCAGACTGGACCAATGTTGTATGTTCTCATATTAACTGACCAAGTCTTCAAGATAGCGTGTCTTTTGCCTCATCATTGATAGTAGACAGAGAGGTCCAGTAGACGTAGGGTAGTTATGGAGGTGCAGTATCCCTTCAAGCAGTTCCATCCAGCCCTCACGTCTCCCTTGTTTGTTCCACTTTTTCAGCAGGGTCGTGACTCGTGAGTAGGACATGGGTGCCTGTGCATCATAGGGTGCGAACGGAGTGTTTTTAGAGTCAGAGGAAAAATCTGAGGTACAGTACAGGCACCAGACTATGTTCCATGTTGTAGTTAATGAAACAGCAATAATGCAGGTTCACACTCAGGTGAAAGTGGGTCGTTTGCTCAGGATTGTCCAGCAGGCTGGACAGACGCAGTGCAGGTGCAGTTGGTGACAAAACAGCTTTTTAGATAACTATATTTTTAAAACTGTGAGTAGTTTAGTTTGTAAATGACGCCAATATCTTAAAGTAGCCTTTGCTGGTTTAATGCTCAGGTCTTTAGTTGAGGGTAGAGGGAATAGTTGCTGTTCTTCTAGGTTTTAGCAATATGATGTCCACTAGATGGAGACAGCTACAAAGGATGATTTTCGCCTTGTGTTATATAGTGTGTTACAAAACTGGCTTCATTCCTTTTTTTTTTTTTTTATAATTTAGAAGGTCAGTTGTCAGATACGATCAGAATGATTCTGTTCAGAGTTAATCATAGCAATCATCCTTCATTGTGTCATCCTCTATGAGAAAGGGATACTGCATCTTACGTAACTATGAACACTTGAAGCATTTTTACCCCTGCGTTTCAATGTTAGTATTCATGTTAATATTCATACGTTTAGATAGCCAGTCAGGGTTGAAGTTGAACGTCATATGTAATAGAAATGTATCGAGATGGCTCAAATTTACAGCAAGGAATATTAAGCCAGAGACAAGACCACAGAGCACAGGATCGTTGCTCTTGGTTGTGTTCGCAACCATATCTCAGTGTTAGCTCCTCCTGTGTATAAACCATCTATTAATGTTGTTATAACCTGTTATATCTGCCGACCTTTATTATGACCTGGGTCAAAACTGTGGACCACGGTCACTGATCAGATGACTGGTGTGAAATGGTCTGTAAATTACGTTATCAAAACATAACTGAAGGATCATCTGTGGTATTACACCAGTCAGCCCTGATAGGCGGTTGGAGCCCACCTTCTTGTGTTTACGTGTGGAAAACCGTATGATCGGAATCAGACCGATATGTTATGAGTGAATAACAATGTCTTACCGGCAAAAATCCTGTCAAGTACGATTGTTGAAATGTTTTAATTTAATTTAATCTTTCTCTCTTTTTTTTTGTAGCTGGCCTACATGATTTTTGAAGTAATTTATTATGGATGACCTGGCAAGTTTAGATTTCTTTTTTAATTTCAGGCAGCTTTAAAATGGGTTGTCTTGTCTTTTTAATTTCTCCTAATAAGTTTTTTCTTTTCTTTTTTTTAAAGAAAGCACAACTAAAAGGAATTGATTGTGATGAGAGGTGGCAAAACGTATTGGTATACTACTAATTATGGTATCTGTTAATCATTCTGAGGTATGGGTCTAAGAACCTGAATATCTCTCTTGTAGTATCTGTCTCCTTTGAGAATCAACAGGCAGCTGTTGGGAACTTTTCATGGTAGTCTTTCATACATCTAATCCTCTGGGTATTACTCATCATTCACCAACTGTATCTTTCATCTAAAACCAAGGTGTAAACACTGTTACACAATGCTAAGCTAACCCGTACCTCCAAATGCTATCATGGTTTGTCAGTATGGTCTACCAGTTACCCTGTCTGGAGCCCATATTCAACTTTACACTAAAATGCAAAACTGCTTGTAAATGTATTGAGACTTCTTGGTTGGATTACGCTCTTGGCTTTATGTCAAGGCTCAACAGAAAGATTCAACAGAAGTGTTCATGAAGACGTTTTGTCTTGACAGGGATTATCATCAGAGATTAAAACGGCAGCTTGGGGTTCAGCGGCAGTTCTGTACAACTAGGTTTTAACAGCAGTTCAGGTTTTATAGAGACATAATCATGTCGTACATCTGAGGTACATTTCTGCAGAGCAGATAATTGTATCACTCTACCAACTGTGCAGTGATTTCTCTCTCTCTCTCTCTCTCTCTCTCTCTCTAAAATACCAGTTACCTGAGTTTCTGTGTAAGTGTCATTAGCTGTAAACGTCATTCACCTCTCCCCATGTACCCAACATCTCTACATCTCTACATCTCTTTCTTTGTTACTCTCTCATTTCTCCACCTCTTCCTTCTCCTCTTGAATGGCATTATGATCAACCAATCCTGACAGTTTCCTGTATTATTCAGTGTACAGTGCAATGGGATCCAGGAAGAATAAAATCAAAGCAAACAACTGCATGGAATAAACGCTGATGTACTGTACCAACCCCTGTTTGTCTGTCTCTTCTATTCTTGACTGTTTCTGTGTGTTTCAATGGAAATGGCTATATTGCAATGATAATGATAGATGTGAACTGTAGGCAGAACACATAATAATAATAATAATAATAATAATAATAATAATAATAATAATATATTAATAAACTTGCTTTATATAGCACCTTTTTTGAAAGTGTTAGAAAGTGGTTTACAAATGTGCAGATAAAACAGATATGCAAATAGAAACAACAATACAAGTAAAAAAAAGAGTAAAACACAACACATTAAAAAGAATACGGATATTATTTGTGGGGGTTAGGACTAGGGTTTAATAGTCTCGAGAAAGAACAACGTGAAAGCACCAACATGAGAGACGATAGGACAGAGAAGAGCCATTTCTGTTTTCCTGTTTCTGTTATGTTAGTGTCTATCATTATTTACCATATCTATTTCCATTCCACAAATCCAAGATATTTGGAATCAAAGTTAGCAAAAACTTCATGGAAAAAAAAGAAGTAGATCCTCATTATAAACCCATTCTAAGCCTCTATGAGACACGGTAGACGGGGAGGCGGACACACCTTCCCTGCTGCGCGGTCCTGGGCGGTCCTGGGCGGAGTCAGTTCCACAGGCAGCAGAAGGAAGGTCATCTGCTTCCAGTTGAATGAGTTCGACAGACGTTTCCTAGTTTCCGTTTCTCACGAGAAGAAAGTCATTTGTCATTTATTTGATTATTATTTTTCTAAGTTTCCAAGTGGGTTCGAACCACCGCGGCCAAAATGTCCTCCAGGGATTTTGAGACACTGAGGATGGCGGGCTCTGGACGGGCCATCGCGGTTCTGACCAGCGGTGGAGATGCGCAAGGTAACCGACCAGACACGTAACACCTCACGACCCTTTATCTAGCTACAAGTTGTCCCCGACAGATGACCGACCATTGGACATCCAACATATGCCCTACAGATGTGCAACTGCTTGCTTCCATGTTATTTAACGGGATTTAATAATGCCTTGATCATAATTTCATGCATACTATAATTGTACACGATTTGTTGACATAGATGAGTTTTTGACAGCCGGTCAGTAGGGGGCGCAGGACTGGCTACGTGTTGAAATGATCTGTCAGTGACACAATATCAGCTTTGTTTCTACGCTTCCTGAGTTCTAAATGTGTGTTATTACATTAGTGGGTGTGCATTGCACGTTATAGATGTGCATCTTTTTGTTTAAGGATATAGCATCTCAGTCATTAGTGAAAGCTACGCTACGTACAATAGACATACAGTCATGTTGTAATACGTCGTCGTCGTCGTGTGTGTGTGTGTGTGTGTGTGTGTGTGTGTACGTGCAGGAAGGAGTCTGCACTTATTTATTGATGTTTGATAAAGGACCGTCAAGGTTACAGCCTACAGAGCGGATGTGACACTGCTAGCTCACTTGAATGAACTCATCCAGTCTGGACTTGTACAATGTGTGTCACTTTGACTATGAAAGTTAAACATTAGGAACCTGCAATGGCGTTTAGGCCGGCCTACTGTACTTTGCACTTTGAACTGTCCATAACGTGACCTCTGACCTCACCAGGAATGAATGCAGCCGTGCGTGCTGTGACGCGGATGGGCATCTATGTGGGAGCCAAGATGTATCTCATTTATGAGGTACATTCCTCACACCCTTTCTGCTCTTCTGTGTCTTGAAATGTGTCGTTATTCTACTGTATATCCTTCAGACAGGGTAGTATAGTAGCCCTCAGCCAGTAATATGACTGTTATATTACTGGACTATTAGTGGACTACACCTCCACCCCCCTTCCTGCTCAGTGACACTCTCCATGGACATTGAACTTTACACTCTACACTCTATTGCCCTCTCCTGCTGCCATAATAAGCCTGTATATTTTATTGGGTTATTTTTTTTACTGTTTTATTATTGTTACTGTTTATATTGTGTCTATTATCCTTGTTACATTCTATTGTTGTTGTTGTTGTTGATGTTGTAGAGCTGCTCTGCCTCAGGTATTTCATTGTGTTGTGTTCTTATATTCAATGCAATGACAAATAAACGAGACTTGACTTGACAGCGGTTGTTAGGGTTAGCAGTGAGCGACGGTGGTGAGAAACATGACAGCAGAATAGACCAGGAGGGGGAGAGGAGGAGGAGAGGAAGAGGAGGAGAGGGGGAGGGAAGGAGGAGAGGAAGAGGAGGAGTAGAGGAGGAGGAGGAGAGGGGGAGGGGAGGAGTAGAGGAGGAGGAGGAGAGGGGAAGGGGAGGAGTAGAGGAGGAGGAGGAGAGGGGAGGAGGAGGAGGAGGGGAAGTGGAGAGGAGGAGGCGGTTGTTGTCCATGAGCAGTGTTGGTTGAAGGTTCAGTGGTTGTTAGGGTTAGCAGTGAGCAGTGTTGGTTGTTAGGGTTAGCAGTGAGCAGTGTTGGTTGTCAGGGTTAGCAGTGAGCAGTGTTGGTTGTCAGGGTTAGCAGTGAGCAGTGTTGGTTGAAGGTTCAGTAGTGTTGTTTTTTCCTCAGGGTTACCAGGGGCTGGTGGACGGCGGCGATAACATCAAGCTGGCAAACTGGCACAGCGTGACCAACATCATCCAGCAGGTAACACTCCTGAGAGAACTGCCCAAACAAACCAAACCATGTTTTACCTGTCAGTCAATCATCAATCAATCAATCACTCACTCACTGTTCGGAATGTGGTATCTTCTGCACACACACACACACACACACACCCAAGGCGTATCTCTGGGGGTTACATTCCCCAATCATTTTTACTCTTTTGTTCTCCTCCACATTTCAATGTTCAAAAACTCTCTCTGATCACATAACGTTGCGTCTCTCTCTCTTTTGCGTCTTTTTGGTGTTGACTGAAGTTCACAGGTACGTCTTCTCCCTCATCCCTCTCTCCATCTGCCTCTTCTTTCCTTGCCTGTTCAGTTCCGGCTGTAAGCTGGTAAGGTGCCTTGCTGCATGTGCTGTACCGGACCCATCGACGTCTCACCAATAGATACAAAGTAGAGAGTTGTAGCTGCTATTGAACTCTACCGTAGATGCTCTGCAAGGTGTCTCACTGTGTCTGTTTCTGTATGGTTGAATGTTGTGTTTGTCTCAGAATTGTTCTGGTGTGACGTGTAAGAATGGGCTTGCGATACCCCTTCCTTTAACAGTTGAAGTCCAGTGGAGGTTTTGTAATAGGATGGAACTGTGATGTCATTTATGTGAACTGCTTTGCAATGGTAAAAAAAAAATATAAAAAAATCCATTGCTACTCATTGCTCAACGAAACTTGAATAAGGCCATAGCGTGTGAGCTTGCTTGGATTTCAAGTTTTAGATATTAGTGCAAGTGTCTAAATAACTGTAATCTGTAGCTGGTTTATGCCTTGTGGTTGTGTCTGCCGTTTTTTTTTTAATTTATTTTTTAATTTAGTGTGATATTAACCAAATACTTTCAGAAAAAGCATCAGCGTATACTTTTCAGCCCTGCAAAAATGTTTTTGCGGGTGCTTTGTTCAGTGTGTTCAGTGCTTCTTCCTCCTCTCTGCCGTCGGCTCGTTAGGAGTGACTGAGTCTAGTTCTACTCCCTCATAACCTTTGGTGTCACTTTCCGTGTCACTGATGCTCTCTAGGGGAGTCTGGGGGGAACGGCACGGAAAAGGCTCTGATGCGATGCCCTCCCCTCCCCTCCCCTCCCCTCCCCTCCCCTCCCCTCCACTCCTTCACAGCCTGAGCTATCCAATATCCCATACAAGAATGCAAAAAAAAAATGGCTGTGTGTCATTGGATACGACCCAACCTGTTTTCAGAAACCGACCGGTCCAGCGTCGGTGCTGACCTTGGCGCCCGGTCTCTTACTGTGCGTTGTCGCCTCTTCCTTTCTCCCGCAGGGCGGTACCGTGATCGGCAGCGCTCGCTGCAAGGCCTTCACCTCCCGGGACGGCCGCCTGGCCGCCGCCTTCAACCTGGTGAAGCGCGGCATCACCAACCTGTGTGTGTGTGGCGGAGACGGCAGCCTCACCGGCGCCAACATCTTCCGTGGCGAGTGGAAGGGCCTGCTGGAGGAGCTGGTGAAGAAAGGTGAGGCGATCTCGGTGGAGAAGCCATTTTGTCAGTTCTTGTGTAAAAAAACAGCCTGCCGCTTGGTAGAGCATCACGCTTATTTAGCTTACAACCCTTCTTTTCTGTAAATATTAAGTAATGAATCATATTGTATGTCTTTTAATTATAAATAATAAGACTGTTCTTTCTATGGGCCTTTAAAAAAAAAAGTGGTTCAGGAGATTTTCGTTGAGTGATCCTATGGTTCTCTTAGCATTGGGTATGGTTAGAAGATGCTGTCTTGGTTTGGATAGATGTTGTCATGGTCTGGATAGATGCTGTCATGGTCTGGATAGATGCTGTCTTGGTCTGGATAGATGCTGTCTTGGTCTGGATAGATGCTGTCTTGGTCTGGATAGATGTTGTCATGGTCTGGATAGATGCTTGTGGGATCCCGCCAGCCTGTGTGTTCATAGACAAACTGTTTGTTTGTTGTGTGATTTGCAGGCAGGATCACAGACACCTTGGCCCTGCAGCACAGTCACCTGAGCATCGTGGGGCTGGTGGGATCCATCGACAACGACTTCTGTGGCACTGACATGACCATCGGGGCAGACTCCGCGCTGCACCGCATCATCGAGATCGTTGACGCCATCACCACTACTGCCCAGAGGTCAGTCTTACACGTCCTGACAGACCAGTGCCCTGCGGAAGTAACGGGGCAATGAAGCATTTTTTCTTCTGTGGGCTCTATACTCCAAAACGTTTGGATTACTATGAGGTTAAAGTAGAGATTCTCATCTTTTATTTGGTGGTATTTGTGGACATATTGTGGACATTCAGAAATTACAACACTTTTTATATGCATAGTCTCCCCCTATTTCAGGGTATGTCTCAATTGCTTGATTTCCGGAAAGTGTCCCAATACTTACGCAGGGCACTGGATATGAATAGCAATGATGGTGAGTGATTTCCTGTAACAGGAAGTCAACTTGTTGGAAGTTGCCAGTGGAATGTAAACCGGCCAAACCCTCGATCCAACCGTTATTGTCTTCACGCTCCCATTCAAGCTTGTCTTTTCATGAAGGGGGTCTAGTCCGAACGTGTTCCCTCACAGCCAGATGTGCTATGTGTGATAGTGAATGAGACTGCCTTAGTACAATAACGTGGTTGTGAATCATAAAACAGGCATTTCTTTGATGAGACAGGACTTCAACAAACGTGTGTGCGGTGTTGTATTTCTACAACCCATCGTAAAATGTTTGTCTCTCTCCTGCAGCCACCAGCGGACGTTTGTCCTGGAGGTTATGGGACGCCACTGTGGGTGAGTAATAACAGTTATGTGTATATGTTGCAATCATGTACGTTGTTATAAACGTGTACATTTCTCTTTGATAGTCACTCCTTTAAGGTTATTAATTTTTAGAGTGTGGTACACTCGTATTTTTCAGTTTTTATTAGATAGAGACAGTAGAGAAAGACAGGAAGTAAAGAGGAGAGGGTGTATCAGCAGGCCATGGGCCGGATTCTAACCCAAGCCGACATGGCCATGTGTGCACTGTAGGCCGTGGTGCTAGACCACTGGACAAACCACAGGCCGTGGTGCTAGACCACTGGACCACCCCAGGCCATATTGATATCCACTCCTAATCTAACACATTGGATACTGCCCCTCTGATGTCCACTTCTAATCTAACACGTTGGATACTAATCTAACACGTTGGGTTCTGACCATGGTTCTGTCCAGATATTTGGCGTTGGTGTCAGCGCTGGCCTCCGGGGCTGACTGGCTCTTCATTCCGGAGGCTCCCCCAGAGGACGGCTGGGAGGACCTCATGTGTGCCCGTCTGGAGATGGTGAGACTGGGACAGGGACAGGGGCTGCCAGGGGTCAGGGATCAGGGCCTGGGTGGCACTTCCAGAGCCCTCAAAGCAGTGTACTCGTGTGTATATTTTTGTTCCAGGAATTTTTGGTGAATAAAGTCACCCTGGGCACTCTACAATGTTGACAATTTGGGGCGACTTTCACCCTCGGCACTGAATGAGTTAACATGTGTTTGTTGTCCAGAGCCGCAGCAAAGGATCCAGACTCAACGTTGTGATCATCGCTGAAGGTGCCATCAACAGAAATGGCGACCCAATCTCTTCAAACTATGTGAAGGATGTACGTTTCTCAGCAGTTCCCTTTTCTATTGCCCCTATCTTTATAAGACATAATCTCCTGGAATGCATCTAAAGTATGTTGATGAAGTAGTGACCCCCCCCCTCCTTCCATATCTTCCTGCAGCTGGTGGTTGACAGGCTGGGGTATGATACCAGGGTGACGGTGCTGGGTCATGTCCAGAGAGGTGGCACCCCCTCCGCCTTTGACAGGGTGCTGGTGAGTTGGATAACAGGCTGTAGTCAACTGCACAGTCCACTTACCCCGCATTCCACCAGTGCATGACCAACACACCGCTTCATTCTAAGTGGCACACAACTGTGGACTGTTGAAGACATGGCGATCGACTGGGATCTGCTAATTGCTTCATGTGCTTAGCAGACACTCCAAACATTCCGTACTCATGTCTGTCTTACGTCATCTGATGATGCTCAGTAACAGTTCATATTGGTAACTAGCCTGTAGTTTCTCATAGTAGTAGTGAAAGGATGCTGTGTGTATGTGGTGTGTCGTGTGTGTGTCGTGTGTGTGTCGTGTGTGTGTCGTGTGTGTGTCGTGTGTGTGTCGTGTGTGTGTCGTGTGTGTGTCGTGTGTGTGTCGTGTGTGTGTCGTGTGTGTGTGTGTGTGTGTGTGTCCATCCATATAGAGCAGTAAGGTGGGTGTGGAGGCGGTGGTGGCCTTGCTGGAGGCCACGCCAGGCACCCCGGCCTGTGTCATCGGCCTGTCGGGAAACCAGGCCGTCCGCCTGCCTCTCATGGAGTGTGTGGAGATGGTGAGTCCCTCATTAATGTTGTGAAAAAAGCCAAGAGGTACATTTGTATTGCTTCATTGACACTCCTGAGTGGGATTTTATTTGATTTCGATTTTTCGAAAATGAAATTACGTTTTTTTTAACCATAGTTTTCTGTCCCCTTGCCTGTAGACCAAGGAGGTGCAGAAAGCCATGAACGAGAAGAGGTTTGAAGAAGCCATCAAACTGCGTGGAGGGTGAGAACCGTGATCCCAGGAGTCTCTGATGTGTGACGTTTAAATGTATCCCCCTACGGTGTGAACGTGACATGCAATAATATCCTCCCTGTAGGAGCTTTGAGAACAACTGGAACACATACAAGCTGCTGGCCTTCCAGAAGCAGGCCCAGTCCAAGGTACTGCTCATCAGAACACGCTCTGTAGCCACACCTTTACCCTGGCAATCGATCGACCGAAGAGTTAAATTACCTGACCCTGATTCACACTCCAGAGCTGGTCTGGCCTGGCCTGGTCTGGCCTGGTCTGGCCTGGCCTGGCCTGGTCTGGTTAGACAATGTGAAAGGAACATATCCGAGCCAACACAGTACAGTTTGGGTCGGCCCTGTCATGTGTAACGCCCCCTGGTGTCTCAGCCAGGTCTGAATTAAGGAAATAATGAAAAACAGAAGTGGTCCTGCGGGGCTGTAATTGAATAGTCCTGTAACACACTGTATAGATGGTGTATTCACACCGTGTTGTGTTTCTGTCTGTCCTGGCTCACCCCAGAGTAATCACGCCATGGCCATTCTGAACGTGGGCGCCCCGGCGGCAGGGATGAACGCAGCCGTGAGGTCAGCTGTCAGGGTCGCGCTGGCTCAAGGTCACAAGGTCTACAAGGTCAACGACGGCTTTGAAGGACTGGCCAATGGAGAGGTGAGCCTCTGGTCCTCTTTATGTCCCTAGACGCAAGCCTAGAGGTTCTAGCCTGGTCCCAGATCTGCATGTGCTCTTTTAATCATCTCCTCTTACTGTCTGTATGTATGGTTGTATCAGGAGGAGGAGCCAGATAAAGCATGTGTGTGGGGGCGTTCAGTGCCGTAGCTCACGAATGCGCTTACCGCATAATCGCAAGGTCCCTGGTTCGATTCCGGCCATCGACATATCCTGCATGTCATCCCTCCTCTCTCTCTCACCCATCCTCCCTGTCAATCTCTACTATCTCTATCCCAATAAAGCAGAAATGCACTAAAACATATATTTTAAAATATCTATATATATCGGGGCAATAAGCATGTGTAGATCGGGGGGGGGAGTGTTGCGAAGAGGCCGTCTGATTGACATGTCGTTGTCTGCAGGTGACAGAGGTGGAGTGGCACAGCGTGGCTGGCTGGACAGGCCAGGGAGGCTCGCTGCTGGGGACCAAACGGTGAGGTAGTCACAGAATGAGATCATCAAAGTATACAGTACCTTGTGTGAAAATAGAAAGATATTCTCCTGTTATTTGTGTGAAAATGTGTATCATATCTTGCTGTCTGCTTTAACTGAACATGATGATGATGATAATGATGATGGAGATGAAATAATAATAATAATAATAATAATAATAATAATGATAATATACTCTTCCTCAGAACCCTGCCAAATACTTGCATGGAAAAGATCGTGGACGTCCTGAACAAGTACAGCATCCAAGCTCTGCTGGTCATTGGGGGTTTTGAGGTATCAGTTATAGCCATTACTGAATACTTAATGATTTTAATGCACATTTAAAACTGTGTTATCCTCTTCTCCTGAAGGCTTAAAAACCAGACCCAAACTAAATTGCTTATAACATTAGAAATATGATGATCAGATGCAAAAGCAGGATGCCATTTGATAGGGAACACCTTGAAGTTTTGTGTGGATATGCTCAGATCATAGTTCAGAATAACGTACTAATACAAGTCCTCATCATAGGCCCCTGAATGTTTTTACACGTCCTGTTTTGCTTTCACTACTAGTGGTCATTGCTGTTTTAGATAGATGTCATCCTACTGATCTTGTAGGGCCTTATTGGATGGCAGTTACAACATAAGGTTTGGCAAGGAAATGTGGCTATATTGTGTGAATAACAAATCATAATTTAAAATGAATAATCTGACTCCCAAGTAATTGAATTAACACTATGTGCAAAGAATGTTTTAGTTTGTGCCGATTACTGCAAGAATGGTCACGTTGTACTTATACTTATACAATTATTACAAGGCAAATACTTTCTAGAGAAATGTTACATTGTGCCCTGAGAGAGAGAGAGAGAGAGAGAGAGAGAGGCAGAGGGACAGAGAGAGAGAGAGAGAGGGACAGAGAGAGAGAGAGAGACACACAGAGAGAGAGAGAGAGAGACACAGAAAGAGAGAGAGAGACACAGAGAGAGAGAGAGAGGGAGGGAGGGAGAGGGAGGGGGAGACAGAGAGAGAGAGAACCACATGGTCACTTTTACAGTACTCACAGCTGAGAACACACACCATGACGAAGAGAAAGAAAGATAATGAATCTGTTTTATAGACCAGAGTATTTAAAGTAGGAGCTGTTTGCAAGGAGGACCAATGAGACCTCATTCTATCAATTTCATTCAATGACATCACATCATTGACACATTCCTGAGGGCTTGTAAAACTTCACGGAGAAATCACAGTCCTTTGTCCCATCGGGGGAAGGGTTATTTGAAGAAAGGGGGTCAGAACTGATGTCTCCCCCTTCCATCCTGGTTGGTGTTTGTATTGCAGGCGTATGAGGGAGTCCTGGAGCTGTTTGATGCCAGGGGACGTTACGATGAGCTCTGCATCCCCATGGTAGTCATTCCTGCCACGATCAGCAACAACGTCCCTGGCACTGACTTCAGCCTGGGCGCCGACACGGCTGTCAATGCTGCCATGGAAGTGAGTCCAAGCCGATGACCGGAAAAATACCCTTGATCTCTTCTACCATGCAGTCTTCTCACAGCCTAGAGGCGCAAACTGTCATTGTTGCCCAAACTTAATTCCATTTAAACTCACAAGTGTGCAGTACACTCGATAAGACCCTCCCCTGACTCCTGAGGGGGTCTGTGGTTATGTTGTGTGTTTTGTTTGTACCCAGAAACAAAACAGATTACACCTTGCATCTGTCACACAGTAACCTAAAGGCAGAGTGCTGAATCAGTGAGTCTGTGTGTGTGTGAGTCAGTGTGTGTGTGTGAGTCCGTGTGAGTCTGTGTGAGTCTGTGTGTGTCTGTGTGTGTCTGTGTGTGTCCGTGTGTCCTGTGTGTGTTGTCTGACTGTGCGTCATCCCTGTTGTCTTCTCCTCAGGGTTGTGACAAGATAAAGCAGTCCGCCACAGGGACAAAGCGGCGTGTGTTTGTGGTGGAGACCATGGGGGGCTTCTGCGGCTACCTGGCCACCACCACCGGCATCGCCGTGGGCGCTGATGCTGCCTACATATTCGAGGACACCTTCAACATCCACGACCTGAAGGTGAGACAAACCTTCATAGACATATTGGTTTTCTTTCAGATTTTCTTTGCGGTGCACTTGATGTACAGTACCAGTCAAAAGTTTGGACACACCTTCTCATTGGATGGTTTTTCTTTATTTTTATTATTTTCTACATTGTAGATTAATATTGAAGACATCAAAACTATGAAGGAACATATGGAATTATGCAGTAAACAAAAAAGTAGCCACCTTTTGCTTTGATGACAGCTTTGCACACTCTTGGCAAGGTGTGTCCAAACTTTTGTCTGGTACTGTAGCTTGCCCTGTGTGTCAGACGGGTGGGGGTTGCACATGTTGGACTACACCATTGGCTGTACACCGTGCCAAGCAAGCTAAATCAAGCGCGCGTAAGGGTACTTGAGAGAAAGTAATTGCTACTTCGCCCCAGGTCTGAATCATAGTCTGCCATGAGACGACTGCTTGACCTTTCAGACAGCGTGATATTATCCACGCGTCGCTGAGACGCTCCCATAATGACTTTCCCCTTTCACAGACCAACGTGGAGCATTTAACAGAGAAGATGAAGAAGGATATCCAGCGAGGTCTGGTCCTGAGGTAAGAGATTCATTCATCCGTCTAGAGATTATAAAAAACCCTGTCTCATTTGTTCTTGCTCAGACATTTGTACTGAATTAAGGAGGATTTCGCAGTGGGAATTGCTGCATTATTGAAACCTAATTAAACTGTGACTTTGTTCGGCATGTCAAGAAGATGGATTAGAAAAAGAACAATTCCCTAGACTCAAGAACTATATACTGCTGTGGAATCTTTTTCCGGTGGACTACACAGCTCTTAGTATGGCCTCTCACTGTATTGGCAGTGCACTACAGTATGCATTGGGATATTACAGTATATTCACATATTTTAAAAAACAAAACAGAGAAATGAAGAAACTTGCCTCGCCCCCAGGTACAGGTAGTTAGTCTCATCCTGTGCTGATTGTCTCCATAGGAACGAGAAGTGTCACAAGCATTACACCACCGACTTCATCCACAAGCTGTACTCTGCTGAGGGGAAGGGCATCTTCGACTGCCGAGTCAATGTGCTTGGACACCTCCAGCAGGTCTGGATTCAACTAACTGAGACCTCATAGAGCTCAAATGAAACGTCTTACAAAGATGGGTTGGGTTTCATGTTCTGAGATGATATCCGATCGGTGTGGGCTGTATTCCCGAAATATTATTTCTATAAGTTACTATATGTCACCTGCATGGTATCTTTTTTTTAGGGAGGGTCACCCTCGCCTTTCGATCGAAATTTTGGCACCAAGCTGGGTGTGAAGGCTGTGCTGTGGCTCACGGAGAGGATGCAGGACAACTTCAGACAAGGTACGGTGACAGGAACTGTGGCCACGACAACAAAGCATTGACATGGAACAAGAAGAAACCGGGTGATACCGGTTTACATTTATGGCATTTAGCAGACGCCTTTGTCCAAAGCGACTTACAACAAATACATTTGTTTAAGTAAGTGAATCATCTATCCATCAGTCATCATAAGATAAAGTAATCAATGCTCAGACCAGGGGCCATAGGCAGTCACAATGCTAGAACAAGGAAAAAATAATAATTTTTATTTATTTATTTTTTATTAACAGGAGAGAAACTTGTGGGGGTGAAGAGGTCTCAAGGGTTGGGGTTGGGGTTAGGGTTAGTACAGGGGGGGTAGTGGGGGTGAAGAGGTCTTTAGGAGAGACCGTTAAGATGCAGCCTGAAGAGACTCATCTTAACGTTTGTGTTTTACCTCACCAGGTCGCGTGTTTGCCAACGCACCGGACACGGCGTGTGTCCTCGGCCTCACCAAGAAGGTGATCTCCTTCATACCCGTGATGGAGCTGAAGGACCAGACTGACTTTGAGTAAGTAGAGGCGGTCCTCCTTCCAGACCTAAAGCCTGACTGGTCCGTATTTAAAATGCAATTCATTGATTGTGGTCCTCTGTGGCTCAGTGTGGTCCTCTATGGCTCAGTGTGGTCCTCTGTGGCTCAGTTGGTAGAGCATGGCGCTAACAACGCTTAGGTCGTGGGTTTGATTCCCGCTGGGACCATATATACTGAAATGTATGCACTCACTGCAATGTAAGTCGCTTTGGATAAAAGCATCAGCTAAATGGCATATATTCTATATTTTTGCAAAACAATAAAGTCTTGAGATAGGGGCGGTAAATTATTCAAGTCGCTGGGATCCACCCCCCCTTATGAACACGCTAGCCACGGTTATATGATTCCCTATCAAAGTCCTCAGTTTGTTTTCTAGGTTGTGTCAGACGACTTATGACCACGCTGGCTCTGGCACTCAGATCTCTGTCTCCTCTCTGCAGGCACCGCATGCCCAAAGTGCAGTGGTGGCTGAACATGCGTCTGATGCTCAAGATGTTGGCCAAGTACCAGACCAGCTTCACCGAGTACGTCCCTGGAGAGATAGAACACGTGACCCGCCGGTCCCTCAGCATTGACACTGGGTTCTAAACGTTGTAGAAGCCCTGGAATGCCATTCCAGCCTCTTCTCTCCTCCCTCCCTCCCTCCCTGATTCCACAAGTCCTGTATTCCCCATCAGAAGTCATCAGAAGAAGAGTCCTTACATGTGTGTTGTGTGCCTCAGACTGACCAAACAGTCTTTCTTTAACAGAAATATTACTTTTAGTAGGTTCTGAAGGAATGTAAAATAAGAGTTTATATATTGGTTGAGGCCTAGTATCGTCATATACAAATTGCAAACATAATACTTTTAGGGCCCAAAGGTAATACATACATTATGACCAAGCAAAGAATGTTGCCAAATTCATGATGCTGTAACATTCTCAATGATTGTTTTTGATTTTCTCTTTACAGAACCTCTAACCCTGCAATGTGCCACATGTGTGAGGTTGTAAAGGTGCTCTTACACAAATTCACTAAAGTGTTTGAAGTTATATGATCGAACAGTAGCATTAAAAGACCACCTAGACCAGAATTTAAGAGATATTCAAAGTACAGTAAATAGTTAAGCTTGCTCAATGATCAGTCCTATGGCAAATCAATTTTATATGTTTATGTCTATGTAATGTTAATTGCAATTATTAGAACAGGCTTTTATTGTGTCACGATGAACAACTGATGTCTATGAAACTGCTGAAGCCATTATGTGAAGCCCATACCTGTGCTATTGTAATTTTATGTTATGTTCAATGCGACAACCACATTTTGTGTTTAATGATCTCACGGGACCAACGCTTTCAATACTGGAGTTAGTGTCAGTGATTGTGCTGCCAGCCGAACTAAACAGCAAATCACTCAGATATCAATATGCAGTACACGAAACACACTGCAGCTGTGTTTAGTGCAATTACCTTTAAGACGAGTATTGTAGTATGTTTTTTTGCTTCAGTGAATGTTGTTCTTAGAATAGACATGTCGACAAAGCAGAAATGCCAGTAAATGTAATTGTGATCAATTTTGATACAGACACAATATAAAGAAACGCCATCAATAAATACAGTTGCTAGTTCTGTGCAGTACATTTAATTACCACATGTAACATATAAATAAATATTAGTTGCAATGTTAAATGTTATATAAACCACAAGTGTGAAACAAACATGTTATAGTGAAAATCAAACTGATTTCTAGATGGTATTTTATGTGGAATTTCCATACAACGGTTGAATACTGGGACTCATCTCCAATACAACAGACATTCAGTTGAGAACAACAACGCATCCACATTTTAACCCTAAATGATCACCACTGCAGGTGGTGTTGGGATGTACAGTTATTGTACTTCCATCAATTGTTGTGAAAATCAACACAAATTACAGCAGGAAATCAGGGACAGAAACAGGAAACTCATTACATAACCGTTTGTGAAATCGTCACTGCAGCAGAAGCTTTTCTAAAACTTCCCAAAGTTAAAAGAGAACGGGAAGGAATCCCGAGCCCCCTCCTTCTCGCCACTGACTGAGGTCTGCTCAGGGCTCTTGGCACCGAAAGAGAACTCGAAGCCATCTTCAGACCTTTCACCTTGGTCAAACAGGAAGCCTGCAAAAATATTCATTAATATTCATTCAGAGAAACCCAGTATGAGAGATGCAAACAGTACCGGCCAGGACCTCAACAACAGAGTACATTTACCACTGGAGGACTTGGATCCAGAGGGTTTCTGAAAAGACACAAGCATAAGACAAGCTAGCAACAAGATTCTGCACAAATCATTTAGCCACAAAGCTCTGCAACATGTAGAAAGTTTCTATATGTAACTGTTGTACTGTATGTGTGTCCATAGTTTGTTAAATGTTGTGTCTGTATGTAAGTTGTTGCTGCTGTTGAAACAGGTCTCTTTTGCAAAAGAGATTTTATCTCACTGTGACTAACCTGTATAAATAAAGGTTAAATAAAAAATCAATCAAAACTAGTACCTTTTCGCTGAAGTATGAGCTTGTAAAAGAGAAAGGGCTTTCCTGCAAACGACAAATGGAAACATTTAAGTCCGATTTGGGTGTGAAGTCATCTTTGCAAAGAAGTCTCATTTTCTAGTTGCTCCTCCTTACCTCCTCTTGGGCTGAGCCCATATCAAAGCCCATGTTGCTCCTCCTTTACCTCCTCTTGGGCTGAGCCCATATCAAAGCCCATGTTGCTCCTCCTTTACCTCCTCTTGGGCTGAGCCCATATCAAAGCCCATGTTGCTCCTCCTTTACCTCCTCTTGGGCTGAGCCCATATCAAAGCCCATGTTGCTCCTCCTTTACCTCCTCTTGGGCTGAGCCCATATCAAAGCCCATGTTGCTCCTCCTTACCTCCTCTTGGGCTGAGCCCATATCAAAGCCCATGTCAAACCCAGAGAAGCCAGGTGTGGTGGGAGTCGTGCTCATGGCGAACAGAAAACCTGGCGACTTCGCTTCAGGGCCGTCTTGGCGACCTGGTGAACTCCCGGGGCTACTGCTGAAACATTTAACATGACATTGAACTTTAGTCTTTATGGTAGTGAGAACAGGGAGTCAGTGGGTCATCTTGTATGTACGAATTCTAAAGTGTGGAATATCTTACTTGAGTGAGAAGGTTGGGGTGCGGGTGTAAGCTTTCATTCGTGCAGGGGAAGACTGAGGATAGGTTCTCACAGGGGAAGACTGAGGATAGGCCGGGACCCCCTCATTTTCCTCCTCACCAGCAGGGAGTGGTGCCTGCTCTGGTGCCTGCACTGGTGCCTTCTCCTCCACCTCCGCCTCCGTTACCTTCCTTATGTTAAGCTGCTCCTCCTATTTACAGAAACCTTTCTTCTAATACAGCTTTCGCATAATTATATAACACAATAATTCATCTACATCGCATTTACTACATATGTCATACAGTAAGTGTCTGGTTTCTGTTTTCAAATAAACAATAAATAAAAAATGAATTTGTAGTATTATTGTCTTTTACAACTTTTACTGTAATTGGAGCCTGATTTTCCAGTCCCACATGTTGTTCAACAATATGCACAAGACCTGTTCCTCTGCTCCGTACGCCTGGTCCTGGTCCGTGCTTGGCATCTGATCTAGAGGATGAACACAAACACAAAATCATATCATAGCTTCTCAGAAAATAATATATTTCAAGATCTCTAAAATCTGCATTGTTATAAATGAGTGCAAATTCGTAACAGGACAACAACAATAACATCTCAAAGTGAAGCATTGTTCAACTATAAAAAGACCATACCCATTGACTCAGGGTTTGACCACAACTCGAAACTCTTGTCTCCTTGGGACAGAGCGTAAGCAGGTGCATCCCGGCCAAGGTTGTTCTCCTGACCCTCATCCATCATTCCCCCCACCACTCTCTGGTGACCATCCTGGAAAGTGAATCCAAGCTCACGACAGTTGGCACTACTACACATGCTGAAAGATGTGTAGAGAGTGGCCCCTTTCATATGATCAATTTAAGTATTAACTATACAATTGATCGTTTAATTACATTACTACTCAATCCTGAAACAAAGAATCTTCACTGCATTATTGATTGAATTGTTCTATTCGCCGCCCATTATAGCTGGACAATAAATCACAGTAAATCACAAATTGAGAGAGGCCAGAGTGAGAGGAGTGACGTTAAGCCTTAATCTCAACATGGCACTCAAACTAGGGATATTGAGATGGATACCTTTGGCTGGGTGAGGTGGAGGGAGGAGACGTCGACGTGAGAGTGAATGTCGTCCTCTGGCTGATGTTCTAACTGGCTTTCATGCTCTGCTGCATTCAGATGACCAGTAATGCTACACAGCAATGTGGAGTCAATAAGAAAAATACTACAGATACTCATATTATGAACTATTATTGACTTTGACCTAAGAGAGATCATAAATAGTTCTGTTGAAATAAACTGTCCAAAGGCCTACCTTTCAGATTGGTTCTTGATGGGAGATGAGTTGCTTGTTTGACCTAGACGGGGGGAAATGACTAAATGACTAGTTTTCCAATGACAGTATACAGTACAAGACATTTAGTAAAACAAAATGAGTTAAAGTTAAAGTTAATTTACCTTGTAGATGCTGAAGGTCTTTCTGTTTTGCAAGTATTTGTTCCTCACAAGCTTGGATCCTACATTCTATCTCTTCTTTCTCAGACTGGAGCACCAGAAGGTTTTTGGCAAGAGGATGCTGGCAGTAATGCTCTTTGTGCTGCTGGAAAACCTTCCTGTAGCTTTCTATTCTCTCATTGTACACTTTCCTTGGGTTGACAAATGGGAGTTGGGAGGAGTATTAATACACCATCATTGTTATGGTTTGTTGAATACACTGTAGGCCAAAAGGGTACTAAACTCACATGTCTTGATTACAGTTCTCCAGTCTCCTCTCTAGTTCCACCTGCAGTGTTTTCTCATACTGATGAAGAAGGCTGTTGGTACCTTTCATACTACGAGAACAGAAGTTAGCACCTTGATGAATTCATTAAATCAACAGCAGGCCTGTACATACAAAACACGACTTAAGACAAATCATATAAAACAACATTTCTAAATAAACTAATAGAAGCCAAATGATTTTCATGTACAGTAAATGCATAGGTCAGATATATTACTTCCCTACGATAACGATAATTGTACTTTACCTTTTTGCACTGGCTTTGAAATGCTTCACAATATTTTGTTTACGATATGATTCCTCCTCAAGTTTCTTTATGTTTGTTTTGGTTTCTTCAATGTAAGATTTCCTCTCAGCAACGTTATCTTTGCAATCTGGCGTGACATTACAACAAACTGTTTAATGAACACCAATCCTAACAATGAAAATAAACACATCTCACTGCTGATGACATCTAGCTATCCTTGCTTTTGTGGGGGAACAGGTGATGTGGGCTTGGAAGCAGCAAGCCTGGGCCACAGGACATTGGCACAGACACTTGACTACAACAGAAGGTCAAGAAGGCCTCTAAGCCAAAGCTGCAACAGACCTCGTCATTATGATTTACAGGAGAGTCCAGACCTTTCAATAGACAGGCTAGGACTAGTATGATTTCTTAGAGGTATAGTTTCACTTACATTGAATCTGTTTCTTTGTCTCATCCTTCTTCTGAGATAGTTCCCGGGTATGCAGGGCTACATTTCCCCATAAAGAAAAACAAATGTTGGTTAGATTTACATTAACATGAGCTAATGTTAGCTTGTGACCAATCTTTACCACACGACTTGTTCTAAAAAAACCAACAAAGCTTACCAAGCTGGAGAAGGAGGTTATCCAAGTTAACCAAGGTATCCTGATCGTCCATCTCAGCAGGTCTGGTTCAAACAAGGAGTGGCAGTTATTTAATTTACTTAGCTAGCTAGCTAATAACTTATACAACAGTTAGCTCGTACTGTTGATAAGCGTTAACATAATTAGATATACTACTAGCTGCCAGCTGTAGCTGATTTAGCAACTGGAGCAAAAACGGTACCGAGTGTGAGATGGGTCGGGACAGTTAAAGGGCCTCGTAGGAGGTTTTCTGAACAGTGGCTAGCTAACAGGCTAATGTCTAACTTTACTGTACCTGTCGAGCACAGCACTGTGACTATGTCAGTGGTGTGGCTGTTGTTCTTGCTTGATATTTTAAAATCAGGTTTAAATAAAGAAGTTATTTAAAGCGTGTTTAAAGAAGTTATTTAAACCCTAACTTTCACTTGTAGGTATTTGTTTTATAAGAGAAGACATCAAAGGAGCTTCGCAATGTCGTCCAGCAGGTGGCGCCTCTCGTACGTTAATACCAGGCTAATGGCCGTTTGTTTTGCGCGCCTTTTGTTTGCATTGGATTTGGTTCAAACCACACTGTCATCACGGCAGGTTGGCTGGCGAGCTGGCAGTTCCTGACTGCAACTGTCTAGCTAGCAAGCTGACATGTAAAGACTCCAAACTAGGATAGGGATAGTGTCGAAAATCTGGCCCTCCCCCGACCTGCATCTATTGAAAGTCTGTTCAGGACATCACCTGGGAGGGGAGGTTCTGTAGTGGTGAGGTAGACAGGGTCTAATACCGGGAGACAATAGGTTCAGGACATCACCTGGGAGGGGAGGTTCTGTAGTGGTGAGGTAGACAGGGTCTAATACCGGGAGACAATAGGTTCAGGACATCACCTGGGAGGGGAGGTTCTGTAGTGGTGAGGTAGACAGGGTCTAATACCGGGAGACAATAGGTTCAGGACATCACCTGGGAGGGGAGGTTCTGTAGTGGTGAGGTAGACAGGGTCTAATACCGGGAGACAATAGGTTCAGGACATCACCTGGGAGGGGAGGTTCTGTAGTGGTGAGGTAGACAGGGTCTAATACCGGGAGACAATAGGTTCAGGACATCACAGGGAGGGGAGGTTCTGTAGTGGTGAGGTAGACTTAGGCTGAAGGTCACCACTGCTCACCTGCCCAACTTCTGTTCAGGTCTCAATATGTATGTTACTGTACTTCTCACTCTTGACATTTTAACACAGAAGTGTGAAGATGTTAACACAATTCAGTGTGAAGTTATTTTATTTCTAAGTTTGTTTTAATTGTGAATTGTTGCAAAGTTTTGACTGTGATGTTAACAACATTTTGTGTGAAGGTGTTGGACAGTTTTACTAAAGCTCCCTTGTTGAAATAATATGGGACTGCTTTCATACAGCGCTTTTATAATCAGGTGTTGTGACACCAGAATAACTAATGTTTGACAGTTGCTGGATAAAATTAAAAACAATTCCACTGAACATGATTATAGTTGCTGAATCTTTATTTCATAGTTTATTTACTTATTCATTTGCTTACTTGCCTAGTCCAATATTTATTGGGTTGGAGTTATCCATAAAGATAGTGTTCTACACTCACTGAGCACTTTATTAAGAACACTATACTAATACTGGGTAGGGCCTCCCTTTGCACTCAAAATAGCCTCAATTCTTCATGGCATTGATTCTACAAGATGTTGGAAACATTCCTTGGAGATTCTGGTCCATGACGACATGATTGCATCACGCAATTCCTGCAGATGCACTTTCAAGCTGTGAATCTCCCGTTCTACCACATCCCAGAGGTGTTCTATTGGATTCAGATCCGGTGACTGGGAAGGCCACTGAAGAACACTGAACTCATTGTCATGTTCATGAAACCAGTTTCAGATGACTTTGCTTTGTGACAGGGTGCATTATCATGCTGGAAGTAGCCATTAGAAGATGGGTAAATTGTGGCCATGAAGGCATGCACATGGTCAGCAACAATACTCAAATAGGCTGTGGCATTCAAGCGATGATTGATTGGTATTAACAGGCCCAAAGTGTACCAAGAAGTGTACCCCACACCATTACACCACCTCCACCATGAGAAGGTGTACAGGTGTTCCTAATAAAGTGTTCGGTGAGTGTATATGAGTTCACTTAACACCAGTCTCTAAATTATTATTTAATTGACCAGGTACATGACGACTGATGATGGGGTATGCTATATGACAGGTCACAAATAAAACCAATTCTTTCAAGAGACAAAAAGTAATTGCTCTTAATTAATTGTAACAATGCCTTATTACTGCAATAAGTGTTAAACACATAATCCATAGGTTTCCGTTTTCGGATTAAGTAAGGTTGGATATTTCTTGTGTCGCCTATTTTAACAAAGAAGACTAAAATGTGCATTGCAGGCCTGTTCTAATCCCCGGTCCCCCGCCGCCTGGTCGTGGATTAACATTTTTCCTGTAATCGGAGGCTTTTATCGGTGTGTGATTGGGCAGCCAGAGGTTGGAAGGGCGGGGCTAGTGGTATTCAGGAATACCGTCTGCGAAGCGCATCTGTACCGCCGAACAGGAGAGGTGCCAAATAATATAATTATACACGAAAATATTACAATGAAATCATCTCAGATTCAGTATTAAATCATCTTAAGGTAAGATCACTAATGTTTTAGTGTGTTCTACATGTTTTCTACACCGGTATCTCTGTAGACAAAAGAACCAACATTTGGGTGTGATTTAAAGGGAGAGGGTCAGCTGTTAAAAGAAAACATGAACATTTCATATATTTGTTCTCATTTAATGCCGATTCAGAATGAACAGGAATCAGTGTCCTCGTTCAATAATGCACAAGGGTAAAACATGTTGGTAGATTTCCCGTTTCAATTGTGTTTTTTAAACCCAACGCCGAAGAGCTGTCATCATGCGTTCTGCCGTGATGAGGTTTGGTTAGTTCGGCACATTTGTCGGGCAGACGAGCCACAGAAAAGGGTGTCGGCGCTTTGCACTGTAGCGCGTACAGTGTATCTATCTGACCCTGATGTAAGACTATTGATTAATGGGTTCATTATTTCATTATCGTCATTTGCAATGTTTTGCTGCCTCTGTAAAGGCTGCAGTGGCGTGATATATGAATGGAGACTGAAAATAAAACGTCTTTTGACAGCCATTGGTAACACAGATTCAAAAAGTGCTGTCATCCAATGCGTTAGATGAACCAATAGTGTTCTAAATCCTTAAACATGCAATGAATGACTCATAACAGATTCTTTCTCTCACCCTCTCTCATTTTTTTTCTATTCTGTAGGTTCAGTTATTTGATCCCACAGAGAATTAATGCTCTCACAGGACACTTAGTGCTCTGTGCACTTAGCCTATTTAAAAGCCAACAGTAGTCCTCGCCTAAGCAATAAGAGGGCCGTCTCAGTCAGGCAGTATGGCCCAGGCAGAGCAGCAGACGTCTGGGGAGAGCAGCCCTCAGCTGATCTCCCTGAGGTCCGACGTGTCGGGGAACCAGGTGGAGGACGGGGATGTGGGACCTGCCACCCGGAGGAAGAGGAGGAAGAAGAAGGAGCCGCGACCAGAGTCCATTATCGTGTACCGCTCCGACACCACCTTGGAGAGGGCATCAGGAGAGGAGCAAGGGGGTGAAGAAGGCGCCGAGAGAAGCACAGAGGAGGGGGCGAAATTCCTCAACACGCCAACGGGGGAAGGTGAGAGACACAGCAGACGTCCCTTCTCTCTGTCTGTCATATTCATCTGTGGAGACACCTACCAGTTAACCCTTTACTAGACTGGATGAGTCACCTTTCTCACAGCTGCCCGAGGGGGAACGCTCGATCAAACACACCACAGCTCTCGGCTCCCACTGGCCGTCATACTGGCATTGGCCAATCGCTTTGCATCATTTTCACAGCATTATTCTTGTCTCTGGCCACTAGAAACAGGTAGACGTCACTGTATGATTTTCCTGAAATGGCTTCAATGTGTGGTGTGTGCCGTGTTTGCCTTCTGGATCACCAGGGACTCTCAATGTTGGGGAAGCTACTCTGAAAATGTATTGAACTAGATTACCAATTACTTTACAAGGAATGAAGGTGACCTACACACAAGTTGCCCTTGAGAGAAATATAGTTTGTCAAGCTAAAGCTACTTTGAAAAAGTAGTTCACTACATTGAAACTAGCTTGTCCAACACATGACAGTAAGTTGCTGAAAGATGACCAGTCCATGTGACAGAAAGCGTGTGACTGAAATCACTGGGAGAGAAAAAAATTGTGAGGTGGAGCAAAGTGGGGAGACCGGAGGCAGTAAGATAAGATATAGTAGGGCCATTGAAGTTCAAGGACTGGAATAATAGTTCCAGTTTTTTTTTTTTTATAATTCCACCGTTTTTTTGTTTTCTTTTGGAAAAATGTAGTGAGTAGTGACAGTGGCTTACTACACTGCTACATGGCAAAAAAAACTACTAGGAATTGACAAGGAAAAACTACTAGGATTTGACTTTAGTTTAACTACCACCAAGCTACTACTAAAAATGCAGTTAAACTGATTTTGTTGAACTAAATGTAGTGGAACTACTCCCCAACACTGGTGACTATGTTGTGATTGTGTGTTGACAGGAGGCTGGAGCCTACCCCCAGATAGCCGCTATGTGACCCTGACCGGTACCATCACCCGGGGGAAGAAGAAGGGTCAGATGGTGGACATCCACGTCACGTTGACAGAGAGGGAACTCAGGGACATGGCCAGGTCCAAGGAGCGCCTGGATGCCGAGTGTGAGGCAGGCGAAGGCACCAAGCGCGCCTGCGGCCTGGGGTTCTGCCAGGGGCCCCACGTCGTCCTGTGGAGCCTCTCCTGCGCCCCAGTGGTGTTCCTCCTCTCCTTCATCACTTCCTTCTACTACGGCACGCTCACCTGGTACAACGTCTTCCTGGTGTACAACGAGGAACGGACGTTCTGGCACAAGATCACCATCTGCCCCTTCCTCATCATCTTCTACCCCATGCTCATCATGCCCATGGCGGTGTCGCTGGCTCTGTACGCCGCCGTGGCGCAGGTGTCCTGGGCCTTCAGCGAGTGGTGGCTGTCGGTGCGAGATCTGGAGAAGGGCTTCTGCGGCTGGGCCTGTGGGAAACTGGGACTGGAGGACTGCTCCCCGTACAGCATCGTAGAGCTGCTGGACTCTGACAACTTCTCTGGGAGCCTACAGGGCAAGACACCCGGGGAGACGGCCCAGACCTCTTCTGTGTGACCCTGGCGCTGTGGACCAGGGGTCTCCAACTCTTGTAACTAGAGAGCTACTGGGGGTGTAGGTATTAGTTCCAGCTCAGCACGAACACGTGAGTGACCCAATCCCAGACTGAGGACCATGGTTAGTTGATGTTAGTCCTGGGCTGGAACATGTGGTGAAGGAGTGAAGCCTGCTTTGGATACTGGAGTGAAGCATGCTTTGGACACTGTTGGACACACCCACGGATCTGAAGCGTGTCATTTCATCTCCACATTGAATTTCTCTTTGTAAGATATTTATATCTCTTTTAAAGTACTGTATGTAAAGACTGTGTACTGTAATCAACATAACAGCATACACTTCAAATGCATCGATTCACAATCACAATCAGTGTTTTAACATTGTTTTGCTTGCGGTGAGTTCTCATTTTGCACAATTGCATCGAATGAAGTTTAGTAGTTTTGTAGCTGTCGTCATAATTGACTGGCAGAGCAGAGGTTTAGTGGTGAATTAAACTTTTTGTTTTTGTCATACTTTTACATTTTAGGTACCAACAGGTGCTCATCACTGGTGTTACTGACACAACTGACTTATCTCGTCCTCCTCATTCGGGTTAAATTTCTTCAGTGACGTTTGTTCTTCCGGATAGTTTTACATCATTGGATTTGCTGTTACAATGCTCCATATGGTAAAGTTTAAGTTGTATTTAATTTATTTCAATATGTCAGAGGCCACTAGCTACTCTAGTTCTAGTAAGTGTTGTGAATTGATGTTTTTGTATGAAGGGATCGTCGAGAATAACTTCTTGAAGTAAAAAGTTATGCATCAAGTCTGATGATGTGTGAGGCACAGAGGTCCAGACTCAAATCAATCTATCAAACAAATTGATATATCACAGTTAATCGTTGCACTGAAACCCTGGAAGACTGTGATCGGGAAGGTCAATTCAGATTTCCCCGGATCGAGTGACACTAAGTCTGTTTGTGTGTAGATGTGTGGAAGCAAAAACAAGAACCTACGACAGTTGCTCAGATGTTTGTTTGTGCCTCTGTGCTGTTTTATGAATGGTTAAACCAGAGTGTGGTGTTTTCTCATTTTCACATCAAGTATGTTGCTTACTATGAGACACAATGTAAGGAAATAAATTTAAACGATTTTCACAGTTTGACAATGGAGTAATTTGTGATTTTTATCATTTGATCAGCTCTGGCCTACGCTGTTTGGAATCATCTGCTGTGGGCGTAATGGCCGACTGAGATTGTAAAATACAGAACAATTTGTCCGTTGGCATGCACAGCATATCATTTAATCATGTTCTTTGGTGACCGATTTGAATACATTTCTGACAGAGCAGTCTCTTTAATCCATCTGTACGTATTTAAATTTGTAAACATACAGATGCCACTCAGTTGGGGTTAGGGGGCTTTAACAACCAACAATGTCTGTGTTGTCTCTGATGTTCCTCATATGACTTGTTATGGTACATCTGATTATCAGGCACCCTGGAGTTGGCAACATATGGGACAGCAAAACCAGTTCATGCAGTGTTGGGGAAGCTACTCTAAAAATGTATTTAACTGAATTCCGAGTGACTTTACAAGGAAGCAAGTTGAGCTACACTAAAGCTACCCTTGAGAAAAATATATTTGTCAAACTAAAGTTACATTGAAAAAGTAGTTAATTACATAGAAACCACTTCGTCCAACACGTGTCAGTCAGTTACTGAAAGATGACAGAAACTGAAACAAACAAAGCGCTGTGAAATCATTGAGAAAGATAACAACAGGTGAGGTGGAGAAAAGTGGGGAGACGGGAAGCAGGGAATAAATAGTTGGAACACCTGAAGTTCAAGGACTGGAATAATAGTTAAATTCCTATTTCTTTATTTGTTTTGGGAGGAATATGTAGTTAGTAGTGACAGTAGCTCACTACACTGCTACATGGCAAAAAAAAAGTAGTTAACTACTGAAAACTACTAAGATTTGAATTTAGTTTCACTACCACCAAGATACAGCAAAATGTAGTCTAACTAATAGTTGAGTAGTGGAACTACTCCTCAACACTGAGTTTATGTTTTCATTGAAGCTAATTTGCTGTCCTATAGGTAATGAGAATCAAACTCATTGATGATATATCGGAGCTCATTTTGCATTACATACTGGAATCTATTTTTCTGGCCAAGCAACATACCACAAAATAACTAATATTTGAGAAATACAAAAACTTTTTGCGATTTTCAGCTGATAAAAAACAATAGACAATAGAAATTAATATTGCATCCAGTATGAAAAGAAAATCAGAACACGCACATTATTCATAAAGCTCTGTAGGCACCGGGGGGCGTTTGACCTACTTTCGCCGTTAATTCAGTGTCTGTCCTGTATGCAAACAAGATCATATTATCTACACCCATGGAGGTCCAATATCATCAACGTATTTGGTCGCGATCAATTCATGTACCAGCCCTTTTAAAAACCCATTGTATGATTGATCATCATAAAAAAACATGATTTTCATGGATAGGCAAAGTGGCGGAACGTTTCGTGACGGTAGGTAGGTACCATTTGTACAAATAATGATTTCGCTCCGGACTCATAATAGAGCGAAGCAAGCGCGGGGAACCAGGAAAAGATGTCGCGGTCAGGAAAGGCAAGATGCCGAATGATGATATTCACTGCTTTACAACAAGATATGCAGTTAGAGTTTATATAGTTCATCATGTTAGGACATTGATAACATAATAATGTTTGTGCCAGTGCCAAAATGTTGTTCGTTTGCAAATGTTACGTACCCAGGCCGGTTGCACATAATAACCTGACTTGAGCTACCTAACTCATTGGAAACAACAAAAAACAACTTAGTAATGATTGGAGACCATCGAGAGCCTAGCTAACTAGATCGCTGCAGACATTGTTGAACTCGATTGCCATCTGCATGACAAGTCTTGTCGGTGGGGTACAGGTCTCATGTTTGCATATAAAAGAAACATCGCAACTCGGGGCATGCAGTGACATGTCTATCTGACACACCGCCTGAAGCCTGGCTCGCTGTTTCCAAAGTAAACCGACCTCTGCCGGAGAGAAGTGGTTACTGCATCTCGCCGAACAAAAACATACACCATTGTTGAGAGTCCTTAGAATCTGACTGGAACTGTTCACTGCTGTCATCAGATGTCTCTGACTGAAGTACTGTGAGTCAGTCAGAGACGGTGTGTATGTATTCCTTATCTATTGGAATGACTGAGATAACGTTTGCTCTCTTCTTGCCGTAGTCAGCGTTAGTGCTCTGCATGGATGTGGGATTCTCCATGTCCAACTCTGCCCCAGGCCAGGAACCTCCCTTTGAGCAAGCCAAGAAAGTCATCGCAAAGTTTGTCCAGCGACAGGTAAAAACATCCTTTATTCCACGATGATGCTCTTTTCCAGATGAGTGGCGTTTTCTCCTTTCCACCCAATATACAGTACCAGTCAAAAGTTTTGACACACCTTGCCAAGAGTGTGCAAAGCTGTCATCAAAGCAAAAGGTGGCTATTTTGAAGAATCTAAAATATAACACTTTTTTTGTTTCCTACATAATTCCATGTGTTCCTTAATATTTTTGATGTCTTCAATATTAATCTACAATGTAGAAAATAATAAAAAAAAATAAAAAATAAAAACAAACCATTGAATGAGAAGGTGTCCAAACTTTTGACTGGTACTGTAACTATAATTAGGTTTCTGACTGTCTCCTGTCCAGGTGTTTGCTGAGAACAAAGATGAGTTGGGTTTGGTGCTGTTCGGCTCAGATGACACTAGGAACCCGCTGGCCAAAGACGGGCAGTACCAGAACATCTCTGTGCATCGCCACCTCATGATCCCTGACTTTGACCTGCTGGAGGAAATCCAGAACGACATCCATCCTGGGAGTCAACAAGCTGACTGTATCCTTTCACTGATCTCAGCACACTCCCTCAGCAGGCAACGCAGCTGTTTTTTTTTTTTTTAAAGGGACAGTCCCACTCTTATATTTTTACTGGATTGAGACAGTGGAGAGAGACAGGAAAGTAAGGAGGAGAGGGCATGTCAGCAGGGCATGGGCTGGATTCGAACCCAAACCGATGGGCAATGACATCTGATGACAGCAGTGAGTTGCTGCACTGTAGGCCGAGTTGCTGGACCACTGGACCACCCCAGGCCATGGTGCTAGACCACTGGACCACCCCAGGCCATGGTGCTAGACCACTGGACCACCCCAGACCATGGTGCTAGACCACTGGAACACCCCAGGCCATGGTGCTAGACCACTGGACCACCCCAGACCATGGTGCTAGACCACTGGAACATCCCAGGCCGTGGTGCTAGACCACTGGACCACCCCAGACCATGGTGCTGGACCACTGGACCCTGGTGCTGGACCACTGGACCACCTCAGGCCACAGCAGATGATAAAGCGTTTTAGCTGAGCTCTATGTTGACATTGCCTTGATGAACTGTAATGCTGTCAGGAAGCTGACTGGCGGTATATTTACCTGTTGGCTTTCTTAACAACTATCTCATCAGGGCTGGATGCGCTGGTTGTTTGCATGGACATTCTTCAAAAGGAAACACTGTAAGACTGATTCACATTACTGTCTTCTAGCTTTGGGGCATTAAAATTATTAATACCATTCGTGTACTTCAGTGAACTACTTCTCATTTTCTCAAATTAATTTGCATACAAAGTCCAAATTGTCTGTTAAAATGCTTCCTTCAAATAACATTTCTTCTTTGTGTTAAATGTCTGGAATATACAAAATGTCATGAATGTTCTTTTCCATATATGGTCGCTCTGTTCAGGCTGTGATTGATTTGTAGTGTTTATGTGACCCTTGAACCTTTGTGTGTGATTAATAATGTGAGTATATGAGTACAACCCTGACTGTTACTGATTGGTCCGTAGGGGGAAGAAATATGACCGTCTCAACATTGCTCTGCTGACTGATCTCAACACCCAGGTCAGCCCTGACCAGCTAGACGTCATCATCAGTAACCTGAAGGGAGCGGGCATCACCGTCCAGTTTATGTGTGTACATTATTTAATCGCATAATTATATCACAGAACCATAGAATATATCACATCTTGAAATGACTAGACACTGTGTGTTAACCCTTGATCTCCTCCAGCCTACCGTTCCCTGCAGATGATGATGATGATGATGATGAAGAAGAGGGTGGGGGTGGAGACGTAGGAAGCTCCAGACGCCCCCCCCGCAGAGCAGGCAAAGCCCTGTCCAAGGAGCAGCAGCACGGCCTGGAGATGATCAAGCAGGTCATGGGGTCACTGGACGAGGAAGACGGCCTGGAGGAAGTCTACACCTTCAAGTATGAAATCTTCCTGTTCAAGTCTTAACTCATTCAGTCCAGAGGGTGAATTAAGGCGCCCAAATGGTCAACATTCCCGAGTGCCGAGGGCGACTTTATTCACCGAAAATGCATCAGTGACGATGCTTCATTTCGTAGCCAATCAGAGTGTTTGTTGCTAGGTAAACACCACATAGAACACTTGGCACTCTAGGTGGGGAGTGTTCCGGAACTCTTTGGCAGTTGGTGGGTTAAAGACTGTGTTATGCTGATGCAGACAGAGGTCGGCCTGTGTGCTCACATCCATACTCTGTCCGACAGCGATGCCATAGAGAAGCTCTCCATCTTCAAGCGCATAGAGAGGAGGCCCACAGCGTGGCCCTGCCAGCTGACCATCGGCAGCGCCCTGTCCATCCGTGTCGTCGGATACAAAGCAGTGAGTGGGGAATTAGTGACCAGAGTGATGTTGTCGCTCTGTAGTTGAATGCTTTAAATAGTGCTTTTTAGTGTGCTGAACATGACCTAATCAGTAGCTCCAGATGGGTAGGAATTAGGACCAGATGGGGTGGAGGGAGAGGGCGGAGGAGGAGGGGGGGGGGGAGAGAGAGAGAGGGAGGGAGAGAGAGAGAGCGTGTGTGTGTGCGTGCGTGCGTGGGTATGTTTGCATCCAGGAGGAGAATGTTTGAATGAGGACTGTCTGACTGACTGGTGCAGGTGACAGATGAGAAGATCAAGAAGTCGTGGTCCGTGGTGGAGGCACAGTCCAACCAGAAGGAAGATGTGAAGAGAGAGACCGTCCACTATCTGGACGATGACAACGAAACAGAGGTGCCCCAGGACGACACCATCCAGGGTGAGAGACTGCAGGCAGGCAGACAGGCAGGCAGGCAGACAGGCAGACAGACAGGCAGACAGACAGGCAGACAGACAGACAGACAGACATTCACACCTGTCTAACTTGGTGATAGATAAACTTCACCTGCATCTCCCCTCGAACATACAACATATAATACCATCATGTATCTCACATACACATGCATCATCATCTGCACATTGTATTTGGTCCACATTGATAAGACACTGCCTGTAGTTGAAGATTCAGGAAATTCAGTGTAACGAAGCCCTCAACAAATCAAATAACTCGACTCGAAAAGCTCCATCGTGCAGTTTTATGAGAGGTTTGAAGTTCGCTCCTTCAGTTCAGCACCCCGTCTCTCACCCCAGGGTTCCGTTATGGCAGCGACATCGTTCCCTTCTCCAAAGTGGATCAGGACCAGATGAAGTACAAGTCAGACATGGGGAAGTGTTTCGCTGTGCTGGGCTTCTCAAAACAGAGTATGGTAATGTGGAGAATATACGAACTTGAATATGAATTTGAAATGGCAATAAAGCAGCTGTTGAAAATAAAGAAGGTATTGATTTGATGGCGAAGGCTAAATCTCAGTGTGGAACAATACAGGACGTATGTCACGGTGAGCCGAGTTGAAGTGGATTTCTCTCTAATCTTTCCACACGGTGTCTTGTGCTGCAGATACACAGACACCACTTCATGGGGAGTCAGGTCATGAAGTTGTTTCCCGCCAAGGATGACGAGGTGAGAATTAACTCACCAACTGCCAAAGAGTTCTGGAACACTCACCACCGAGAGTGTTCCAGGTGTTCTATGTGGTGTTTACCTAGCAACAACACTCTGATTGTCTACAAAATGAAGCATCATCATTTACCCATTTTTGGTGAATAAAGTCACCCTTGGCACTCTAGAATGTTGACAATTTCTGTGATTTTATTCACCCTCAGCACTGAATGAGTTAACAGATCCAGTACCAAGTCCCTGTTTGTAAACTCCTGAAAATGCATGCATTTGCATCCCTCCTTCCTTCCTCTCTTTCCTGAATAGAAGAAATCACTGATCAGACATGTGGAAAGCTGGCTTTGACCAGGCGATTCATGGGAGATCAGTGATTACTTCAAGGATGAAAAGGAGGAAGGATGCATTTATGGAGTATTTGAACAGGGCCCACGAGAAGGTTCCTGTTTTGTTTACTTAATCCTTCCTCCGATCTGTTGTCTGTGTGTGTGGCCAGCATGCAGGAGTCGCTCTCTCTTCCCTGATCCGGGCGCTGGACGAGCTGAAAATGGTGGCTATTGTCCGGTACGCGTACAACCGCATCAGTAACCCCCAAGTAGGAGCAGCCTTCCCCTGCATCAAGCAGAAGTACGAGGTGGGTCGATGTGCTATGCCAGGGGGCCGCTTAGTGGCGTAGCACACTAATGCGCTTACCACGTAATCGCAAGGTTCCTGGTTCGATTCCGACCCTCGACCTATCTTGCAAGTCATCCCTCCTCTCTCTCCCATCCTTCCTGTCAATCTCTACTGTCTCTATCCCAATAAAGCAGAAATGCCCTAAAAAAAAAAAAAAAAAAAAAAAAAAAGGTGCTATGCCAGAGATATCTGCTGTTCCATACTGTGGAATGGAGTCAACGCGTCCTCGGCAGAAAGGAGCTAGCTAACTAATTCTTAACCGTCTTGGTTTTTAGTGTCTGATGTACGTTCAGCTGCCCTTCATGGAAGATCTCCGACAGTTTAAGTTCCCGTCTCTGGAGAACAACAAGAAGTTCACCCCCACAGGTACGGGTGGGGTGGGGGGGGGGGGGGGGGGGGGTGACTGCCAACGGCCCCTGGTCCCGAGCATTGATTACTTTTTCTCATGATGACTGATGGATAGATGATTCACTTACATAAACAAATGTGTTAGTTGTAAGTTGCTTTGGATAAAGGCGTCTGATAAATACCATGAATGTAAATGTATGGTACAGTAAACTACCACTCAAATAGGGTGCATCTTAAGACACAACATTATGCTGCTGTAGAAACACAGTACATCACTTCTGGACAGGGCAAGGCAGGAGATACGAAACAGATGTCCAGTGTTTGTTTGTGTGTGTTTCTGTTTCCAGAGGCTCAGCTGTCCTCCGTGGACTCTCTCATTGACTCCATGATGCTGGTAGAGGAGGATGAGAACGGAGACAAGGAGGACATCTTCAAGGTCCACAACATCCCCAACCCTGCCTTCCAAAGACTCTTCCAGGTAGGTGGTCCTCATCGTAGAAGCTCATCGTCTGCTGTTGAACTTCAGTTAACCTCCATAACGTCTCACTGTCTGTCAAAAAAAAAAAATCTATTTCACTTTTCCGCTGTCATGGAGAGATGAAAAGCTCCTGTAGTGACGAGTTATTTTTCTTATTCTTCTTCTGTTTCAATAAGCGCTTTGAAGCCTTCGACAAACAGCCAATGTATTTACACACAGAGTCCAACAACCTCCTGTCTAGAGGCATACATCCATAGTCCTTTGTACCAAATCTCATTCCACTTTTCCTCCAATTACTAATTTCTTACCTCTCCTTCTTCTCCTTCTCTGACTCCTACTTACAACCTTCCCCCGTCCCCATCCTTAGTGCCTGCACCATCGGGGGGTGAACCCCTCCTCCCCCCTCCCCCCCATGGAGCCGTGGCTGAAGGCAGCTCTGGAGCGCCCCCTGGCGGTGAGCGCCCGCTGCCAGGCCCCCATACAGGACCTGAAGAGCAAGTTCCCTCTGAAGGAGGTAGTGAAGAAGAAGGAGCTGAAGACCAGTGCTCAGATGTTTGGGAATGGGTAAGACTCAAGCGGAGGAGACAGGAGCCTTGTTGTGTTTGAACAATATATGTATATATGCCATTTAGCTGACGCTTTTATCCAAAGCGACTTACATTGCAGTGAGTGCATACATTTCAGTATATATGGTCCCGGCAGGAATCGAATTTCAGTCACTTTGTCGATGCTACACCTGAGAGAGGCTGGGAACCAGTAGTTTTATTACAGCTGTGCTGTGAAGACTCTTGTTGTAGGAATAGACCCGTTTTTAGTACTTGTATGGGAAATGGCCCACTACACATCTTCTCTATGCTCCACAGCAATGAGGAGCCTGGTGCCAAGAAGGCCAAAGTGGACGAGGATGAAGAATTCAACTTTGCAGACATCTCAGCGGGCGTCATCGACTCGGTGAGAGACAGAAGTCATTGGAGAAGCGTATCGCTCCTAGCGTTGTAATAAGGACCATGACTGAGTCAGCCCAGGTTATAACAGATGTTATAATACATTTCTACATATTTGCTCTTCTAATAGGTGGGTAGTGTCGATCCAGCGCGGGACTTCCGCGCCCTGATTCGACAGAAGAGTCTTCCTTTTGGAGAAGGTGAGATCAGATGACGACTGTCTGGTTCTTGTAGGAGAAGAAGAAGAAGAAGACAGTTTATTTGGCCATGCAATCAATTCTCATCAATTGTAGGAATGTGATATGTGCACCCCCCCCCCCCCCCCCCCCCCAAAGGAGAACAGAGCTCTGGGCTCTGGGCACAGGGCAGCCATATTCGGCAAACACTCCTATTGAAGAGCCGACTGCAGTCTCAGTACCAAAAATAAATGCATGCACCCTATCCAACAGAATAATATTATCACAATGTCTAATATGTAAGGGATAATGTTCATAGAATATCAATTAGGCTACAAAATAACCGACAGGGGGCACATAGCTGTTAAAAGTTTGGGAACCACTGCTCTAGGCTACCTGCCGCCTGCTGTCCGTCCTACAGTTCCTCATAGGTGTTGAATAATGTTGAGTATCCTGTCTTGTTACTGTCCTGACCCCCTGTTTGTCCTACGGTTCCTCATAGGTGTTGAATAATGTTGAGTATCCTGTCTTGTTACTGTCCTGACCCCCCGTTTGTCTCCTCCACACAGTCTGTCAACAGCTGACTCGCAGGATCGAGCAGTTGCTCAGCAACAAGAGCGCCCACTACTACATGAAGTGCATCTCCTGTGTCCAGGCCTTCAGAGAGCAGTCTGTCAAGGTGGCCATTCAGTACAACCAATTGATTGCTTTTCTCATGTGATTCCCTTCCTAGTGAGTAAAAGGCAACAACAGAGAAGTGGTTCATGCAGTTGTAGGTTAGTTGTTAGTTGTAGGTTCATGTAGTTGTAGGTTAGTTGTAGTTGTAGGTTCATGTAGTTGTAGGTTAGTTGTAGTTGTAGGTTCATGCAGTTGTAGGTTAGTTGTAGTTGTAGGTTCATGTAGTTGTAGGTTAGTTGTAGTTGTAGGTTCATGCAGTTGTAGGCTATTATCTTTCTCGCTCCGATGCTTGCGGGCGAGGCTGTTCACACAGTAGCTCTCCTTCTTTAAAGCTTTTCCAACCAATATACAGTATCGGTATTGTATTTAAAAAAAAAAAAAAAAAAAAAGTTAAACTGATATTGATGTGGATTTTCCGTGTCAGTGTCCACCACTAAGTCTGGTTTATATGTGTGTGTACGGAAGCGTGTGAGAGAGATTTGACAGTTGTGAACGTTTATTTTCCTGAATGTGATACTGAGTGTACCATGCCTGTACTGATGCAGGTTGGTGCTCCTCTGTGGCTCAGTTGGTTGAGCACGGCGCTAACAACGCTTAGGTTGTGGGTTCGATTCCTGCTGGGACCATATATGCTGAAAAATATATGCACTCACTGCAATGTAAGTCGCTTTGGATAAAAGCGTCAGCTAAATGGCAGATATTATATATATGTATATAGGTTGAGAAGGCTGATTTATACAACAGCTACATGCAGTCCCTGAAGAGGAGCGTCCCGGACAGAGGGCTTCAGGACTTCTGGGATCTGCTTGTCCAAGGTACGACAGGGCATCATCCCGGCCCTTTTTCTTGACCATGTGACCGGGCCCCTGAGAAAACTCAAGGCCTGAATGTCCGGTACAGAAACCATGCGGTATCTGTGACCAGGGCATTAATTGTGGGTTTTGATTGACAGATGCCCTTACGTTGATCAGCAAGGACGAGGTAGATGGAAGCACTGTATCCAAACAAGAGGCGAATCAGGTAGGCCAACTCCCCCCTCAAACTAAAGGAAACTGTACCCTGTCAGTATGCGTGTACAGTTGGGTTGTGCAGGTATAAGGTATTACCAGGTGAATAAGGTATTAAGCTTATACTGTCCACACCGTCTCCACCTGTATTTTGTCATTATTATACCCACCAACATTTGTTTAATAAACATCGTCCAAATTAAACTTGCACACAAGCATCACAACGTGTGATCAATAACTCTTCTCTGAGGGCAAGGGTTGGAGGAGGTCATAATTCTAACTTTTGGGCTGGTATCGATGGCCAGAGAGAGAAACTACTTGCTGTAGATTTGCTACAAGTTCCAGTCACGTTGAAAGTATGCTAAAAGCTATTATCGTACGCCGGAATCTTTTGGAGGGAAGGTATACCGGTTTAGGAACTTCAACACCGACCCAAGCCTCGTGTACAGAATGTGATCTTGGTCAGTTTTCCTCGGTCCTGACTGAAACCTGGTTATTTCCTCAGTTCCTGGTTACAGAGGAAAAGCAGGAGGCAGCAGCAGCACCGGTGGTGGAGGATGCCGGAGATGTGGATGACTTGGTGAGTGTTCCTCTCACACAGCTGTCTGTACTCTAGGGGGTGCTGTTCCTCACTCACGAGAGAAGAAAAGCTCAGTACATGTATTTACATTTGTAGTAAGTACAGTAAGAGTGTGTGTATGTGTGTATCCGTGTGTGTGTGTGTGTGTGTGTGTGTGTGTGTCCTTGTGTCCTCCATGCTCCTCATTGATGAGAAGAAAAGCTCAATTGATGTGTTTACACTTGCGTGGAGGGTGAGGATGTGTGTGGGCGTGTGGAAACAACGAGGCCTAACATCTTCATTCCCACGTCTCTGTGCAGTTTGACATGATGTGAGGAGGGAGGCGGCGCTGAGGTGGCGGCCGGTCAACGTGGAGGCGGGAGAGGAATGACAGGAATGCGGCGAGGGAACCGGACCAAACAGATACAGGACCGCCGTCCGCTGCTCTGCTATACAGAGCTTAAAAAAACTAAAAATAGAATATCACGTAGGAACAATTCTTAGTCGATGACGTTACTGTTTTAATTAATGTGACAGTCCCGAGTAAAGCCTGAGGCTCTACATGTGGTCTTTGAAACATTTGAACCCACAATCTTGGCAGTGGCTCAGTAATTTTTCATGTGGTGTCTTTTAGTTGTGAAGAGCCGCTCCTGTTTATCGTGAAAATAAACAGTGGAGTCAGAGTTGAGAGCACTGGAAGACTTTGTTAAATGTTTGTTTAAATGTTTTGCCTGAAGTTTGTCTACTGTTTAACCTCATGCTCTTAGTCCAAATTGTCTCTGTCAAGCCAATCAAATGTGTTGTGTCATTTCTGAGGATTTCAAATACTGAACTACAATTCTTTAATAAGCATACAAAAGCAGGATTTCAAGATGGCGCCTGTGAACCTAAAACCCTTTGACACTTGACCCAGCAGAGAACAGCACCAAATACGTCCAACAAAAACAGCTGCAAACAGTATTTCTTCAATGGATCATTGTTGTATAATCTTACATCCAAGTTTCATGTGAATTCATTGCTCACAATGGCCCAAGTAATGATGATTTTATCCCATGCACTAAGATTATGTTCAGTCCACAGTATGTGAAAATCCTCCCTAACATACCCACTGAATGAAACGATTAAAGGATCTGGATCTGGAGAGGTCGGAGAAGTCTTTAACTCTGAAAATGGCTTCTCGGTCCCCCATGGCCAGCTTGACCAGGACGTCCTGGTTGACATCGGGTCCCGTGGCGATCACCGTGGAAACGGCCTGTTCCCTGCGCATGTCGCCGATGGCCTCGTCCAGGCTGCTGTTGCCGGCGGTGACGCCGTCGGTGATGAAGACGAAGGAGACCTCGGCGTTGCGTCTCACCTGGCGAACGCCGCGGCTCTTCACCAGGTTGCTGATGGCATAGGTGATGGCGGGAGCCACGCTGGAGGAGGAGTCCAGGTAGGACATGCGCGCCAGGCCGTCAGAGATGACGGACAGGTCGTGGGTGAGAGGGAAGGTCACGCTGTGTTCGTTCTCGCTGCCGTACTGCAGCATCGCCATGCGGGCTCGCAAGCGGTCGTTCTTGCTGCGCGCCAACGTCAGGCTCCGCGCCACGCTCTCCACAAACTCACGGGCGCGCCGGAAGTTCTCCGCCCCGAGGCGCTCTGAGCCATCCAGCATGAGGATTAGGTCCACGGGCCGCTGGGCACACTTGGCCACGTCTGGTTCTGGAAGCCAATGTCAAAAGAAAGTTCACTCAAGACTGTATATTCACTGACTATATTTACTCAGGCTGTATATTTACTCAGACTGTGTGTTCCGTCATACTGTGTGTTCAAGAACACGGTACACAGTGTGTTCTCGGTGAAACCTTATGGTTGTCGGTCATGTGTCACTCAGATGAGGGAGGGAGGCATCATGTGCGTTGTGCAAAGACAAGGTGGTAACAGTAAAGAGAATGATACCTGATTTGCAGGGCAGGTCAGGACACACAATAACAGGTTCTAGAAGAGAAACACAAACTGTCATCATCATGGTGCTCCACCGTAGCTCACAAACGATGAACTAGTTCAAAGACGTTACTGAAGCACACGCAAATGATCTCCAAGCCAACATAACACAGGACGTCACCAGAGGCTCACCGGGGCAGAGTACCGTCTCCATCCTGTCTATGAACTCCTCGGCCACCAGGTCAGCGAAGCGTCTCATGACGGTCGCCTTCCCCGGCCGGTTGCAGGCGATGGACTCCATGCTCTCGTGCTTGTCCGTCTGGCCGAACATGTCCCCGATGCCAATGGCGTTCACGTCCACGCCGGCGTCGTTGCACAGGTACGTGAGCAGGGTGTCGTCGTCCCGCGGGTCGAAGCGTCCGTCCGTGATGACCACCACCGAGACCTTGGCACCGGAGCGGCGGTTGTCCCTGATCAGGTGGTCGTAGGCGAACCTCAGGGCGGAGGGCGTCCAGGTGCCTCCGGCGATCCACTGCAGGTTCTTCACAGCCTTTTTGAAGGCGGACATGGAGTCGATTTTGGGGTCGTTGAGTTCAATGGCCTCGAAGGTCCCGTTGTGACTGTACTGGATGACTCCCACTCGGGTCCCTGGGGAGAGAGAAGTTGAGTTGGAACACATAAATAATGTTTGTATGCCAGAAAACTATGAATAAAGTCTATAAATCATGTGAAGCAGGGGAGGCTCGTGGAGGCAGAAATCGGAGGACGGGGGCTCATTGTAAAGCCTAGAACGGAATGAGGAATGGTATCAAACAACACGTTACAGGCATCCCAATGAGCGTGTTCTCAGATTTCTACCTCCACTGATGTAAAGTGATCATATTGGTGATCCATGAACTATAATTTATGTGGCCTGGGGTGGTCCAGTGGTCCAGCACCATGGCCTGGGGTGGTCCAGTGGTCCAGCACCATGGCCTGGGGTGGTCCAGTGGTCTAGCACCATGATCTACAGTGTACAGTGCACACACATGCCCATGTTGGAATGGGTTTGAATCCGGCCCATGCCCTGCTGACATGCCCTCTCCCCCTTACCTTCAAATCAAATGTTTATTTCCTGACACCACACTGTCTCTATCCAATGAAATCCAGTACTTTGAAAAAGACAGTTGATGTTTGTGTACTGCACCCGTGTCTGACGTGGGGTCCTTGGCCATGGAGCCCAGTCTGTTAATGGTGTTGACCACAAAGTTCTTCTCCAAGGTGAAGTTGGTCAGCCCAATGCTCTCAGAGCTGTCAATCACAAACACGATGTCCAGAGCTCCACACCGCTTCTCACAGTCTGGTGAACAACAACAACAACAACAACAACAGGATCGACATAGAAGACTCCTAGTTAAGTTTTACAGTATCCATCTTTGCGAATTCATCAAAAAGAACTAATATTGCTTACCACAACAACCACATGATTCTCTGATGTAGGTCATGACATCACATTCCTAAACGGGTCAAAGGGCATACAGGTCAATATCATCATTACCGTCACATTCCAGCCATAAAAAGGGTTGAAAACTCTCACAGAGCAAAGAGTAAAGAGTACCCACTGTCAGGCCGGGGTCTCCCTCTGGTCCAGGGTCACCCTAGTGGTGGGTGAGAGTTACTGCAGTGAGAGTAGTATGGTTTCTGCTGACGCTACTCTAACTGATTTATAGCTATGAATATACACATGTTATAGTGTTCAATAATTACATTTATAGATATACAGGACCAGTCAACAGTTTGGACACACCTTCTCATTCAATGGTTTTTCTTTATTTTTTTTAAATTATTTTCTACATTGTAGATTAATATTGAAGACATCAACACTATGAAGGAACACATATGGAATTATGTAGTAAACAAAAAAGTGTTAAACAAACCAGAATATGTTATATATTTTAGATTCTTCAAAGTAGCCACCTTTTGCTTTGATGACAGCTTTGCACACTCTTGGCAAGGTGTGTCCAAACTTTTGACTGGTACTGTATATATACACTTTATTGCAGTGAGAGGAGTCATGAGTCTGCTGATGTGAAGCAGACTACTGATTTATGGCTATAAACCTACTATAAACCTACTATTTATGACTAGACACCTACTACTACGGTTTGAGTGACCTCGTCCCTCAGTGTCCTGTGGTACTTACATCAGTCCCCGGGTCACCTCTGGGGCCCCTCCTCCCAGCCTCTCCGTTTGGCCCCTCCTCCCCCTGGACAGAAAATAGAGTTGTTCCTCAGTAACAATGACTAATTTCTCTAGAAGACTGGCTCTGTTTCAGGATCCTCTTTGGCATGCAGCTTAGGCCGCACAGCCAGTTCCCTGCTTCAGACCTCTGCACCCACTCCTACCAGAACTTCAAATGAAACAAGTAAAAAGTTAAATAAAGAAAACGTTTCCTTCCTTTCTCCAGCACTGTGACTGCTGACGCCACTTGTTCTTATCACAGGTTTTACTGACGATGACTGTTGCATAGTTGATTCACTTGCTAGCACAAATGTACTTATTGTCAGTCGCTTTGGATAAAAGCGTCGGCTTAATGACTTAAATGTAGAAATGTAAATGTAAGAGCAGTATGCATAATGGAACATGGTCTTCTACTACATGATTCACTCTGTTGGATGAAGAAAGTGGTCTTCAGCTACGATAGAACTCACAGGTTCTCCCGATGTTCCTTTAGTCCCTGGCACTCCTTTTTGTCCGCAGCCCCCCCTGCCTCCCCTGGGCCCCGCTCCACCCTGCTCTCCTCTGTCCCCCTAGACACAAGTTATAACAATGTTACTATCATTAATAACACAGAGGAGCGTGGTTGATTATGGTTGATAGACAACCATGAAGGATATACTGTAGCCACGTTACATTACAACACAACACAACCACACCGCAGACATGTTACTTGATGCAAATAATGGTGGCAAAGTGAGCTCTCATACGGTACCGTGGGTCCCCTTCGTCCTGGGTAGCTAAATCCATCTCTTCCCTGATCGCCCTTGAGTCACAAAGAAGAAAAGAAAAGATGAATCCCATTTTTGTGGATGTCTGAGGTAATCATTTCCATGTAATAACCTGTACTAACCTTCAGATAAGTGTATAGGTTATTACATGGAGATTAAGACACTATGGAGCTATTTTGATCAGTAAAAGCAATGTACCAACCAAAGGTCCGGGAGGGCCGGGATCGCCTCTCTGTCCAGCATCGCCGAGTTCTCCTCCAGTACCCTACAACACAGAGGGACGCTGTGCACGTTTACCTCAGATACACCCCTCTGTTTAATACACTCAGTCTAGTCTCTCCTAAATCAGTGGAATGATTTGACGAAAATGAGGACATGGGACACCTGCAGTCTTGGTCTTACTAAACAACAGTTACATCAGCAGGACGTGTCATATTACATTTGCCCCAGGTGGTCCTTGGTCTCCTGGGTGGCCTCTTGGGCCTGGCAACCCGTTGTCTCCCTTGAAGCAGAGAGAGGATACACACACACACACACACACACACACACACACACACAGACAAAACACATCATTACTGATGTTGGCTTCACTTTAACCCAAGCTCTCATTCCTATTCTCACATTCCTAACCTATCTCTGATCAGAATGGCGATCCCAGACTACAAACATTCTTCCATTTCCTTGTTTCTGTAATGTTTTGTCTGCCAATAAGAAACTGTGGTTGAATTATTTGGCAGCACAAGGGCTCTCCAGGGGTAAAACTAAGAACAGTTTATCTTAGGTAATGGATAAACCTACAGTGTTGTCTCTGTATCCATGGGTAAGTGCTGCTGACTTATTCTCCCAGTATGCTGCAGTACATACTGTAAATATACGCCCCCTCACCTTAGATCCTTTGAATCCAGTGTCCCCGAAATTCCCCCTCTCTCCCTCCGGGCCTCCTTCCCCCTGGGAATTTAATGGATTTTAATGTCAAAGTTTGGTACAACATCATTTATCATCCGCAAATATGTATGCAAGCAGCACTTATCTGTAGTTCTTCTTCTCGACATCTGCATTATGTCAACAACATGGCTGTGGAATAAGCTGGAACTAGGACAGACTGCATCAGCGGTCAGACTGGGCCAACAGAGGACGTGATGCGTGGGGCTCAGGTGTGGGGGTGGGAGTGTGGGGGTGGGGGTGGGAGTGTGGGGGTGGGGGTGGGGGTGGGGGTGGGAGTGTGGGGGTGGGGGTGGTAGTGGGGCTCTGAGCTACCTTCTCTCCATTTCGTCCTTTACGTCCAGGTTTTCCCGTGGGTCCGGAGTCTCCTCTTCTCCCCTAATGACATACACGTACCGGTTCTGTATCAGCTGACTGAATGAAGGCAAAATGGTTGGATTGAAAATGTGAACTTAGCATTGCCATAATGTATCAACTCAAGTCAGCATACAGGTTCGCCTTTTGGTCCATGTCCCCCATTTTCCCCCTGCAAGAATTGAACAAAATCAAGTAGTTTAGAACTCTTGAATAAAAACAAAAATACTGATAATGACAGAGTGACAACATTTATCACAATTATACATGTCACATACTGTTAATCCTTTTGTTCCTGGTGTCCCAGGACTACCAGGACTTCCTTTCTCACCCTAGGAAAGGGACAATAACAATAAGAACAGCAACAACAACAACAACAACAACAACAGACTCTTAATCTCATGTAAGCGATAAAACAAACATACAGTATATACATTAATTCCAATTTTCACAATGAAATCAAAAATCAAGGTTTATATCTAAGGTCAGTCGAGGTCATTCAAGAGTGCGATTTCTCTGCTATTTTGGGACACGTACGTACATATTGTTTACAGTGTACATCAAACAGAGAATCCTACTCAGCTGATCAATATTCTGTGTTGTCATTCTAATGTACCTTGGGTCCAGGCTCTCCGTTCGGGCCTGGGGGCCCTGATCTCCCATTGCGACCTGGATCTCCCTGAAATGGACAATGTCCATCATTCATCTAACACAGCTATTCATCACACACTGTTTACACATCGTACAGGATTCGCTGCGGGGGGCTCAGTTAGAAGGTAGTGTCAAATCATAATCAAATTGGATTTGGTCATTTACACAATATACAGGACGCGATGTAATGAAATGCTTTAGGGTAAGCAACTCCTCAACAACGCAACAATCAAACAATATCAATATCAATTTGCGGTGCAATGTGTATAACAAAATGAGGAAACTAATGAGGAAAATAATATCAAAATGAGGAAACAATAATAATAGCAAAAACAATGGCATAAAGTGTAAAGTGTCAGATACAGACCTTCTCTCCACCGGCACCAGGCAGTCCACTGGCCCCAGCCTCTCCTGAGAAACCCTCTCGTCCCTTTCAGGACACACACCACCATTAAGAGGAACATGTTACATGGCTTTGCAAGGAAATCTAGTCGTTGAAAAACCAACAGAATTCCCTTAAAGAGATGTGTGTATGTTGCTGGTGAAACACATGTTGTACCAGTGCAGTACTGGAGCAAATGAATCATATCAAAGTTTCACTTACCTTGTCACCCGGGTCACCCTTACAACCAGGAGCTCCAATTCGACCAAATTTACCCTGTTATTTTCCATAGTAGAACAGTCATATTAGTATTAACATGAGAGTAACCCTCTCACATAACAGATAATGTTTTTAGCCTGAATGAAGAATACTCCCCTATGAAATCAAATCAAATCAAAGTCAAATTTCATTTGTCACGTACATCGCATATAGCCCTAATAGAGATTTAAATAAAGCTTTAAAACAGTGACAGTAGTCGTGCATAAGGGTGTAGTGTAAGCAGCAGCAGTAATGACTGTAATAATAACAATAATAATACAATGTCAAGTGTATGTAGCGGCGATGATTTACAGTAATAGTGCAAATGAATGGTGCAATGAATGTAGTAGCAATAATTGTCAGTAGTCAATAAGAAGAATTAAACCAGAGATTGGACTCACCTTCTGACCATCAGTTCCATTTCTGCTAGAAAGTCCAATCACGCCCTGATCAATGAGAGATTCAACGTTAACAACAATGTTTTTTTCGTAAATGTTCAAGGCAAACATTTCGCAAGCAATCTTACTTAATACATTGTACCGTATAGTGCACCCACAATATGTCAGAATGAATATTTACCTTCTGTCCGTCTGATCCACGTCCACCCTGCGAAAACGGTAAAATACATTAATCAAAGCGAACATGGTGTGACACGTATCAATTCCTCAGGTAGTATAATAAGATAGAAGAACATTTAGTTTTCTCACCTTTTCACCTGTGGGACCAATCTCCCCCTAAACCAAAGCATAGAACGTTCAGTAAAAGGGGCAAAAAGGTGGTGGATTGACAACATGTTGGTAGGGAGGACGATCGATAGATTTCAATAACACACAAACCTTTTGACCGGGGCGACCAATCGGACCTTCCACACCAAGGTCACCCTGCAGCAAAACGTAATGACAACATCCTCATTATGGTACATCCCTTCACAGAAACAATTATACAACCTTCATTATTGACAATCACTTACAAATGTTTAAAATGCATTAAGCATTATGCTTTATGAATACTTATTATGTTTAATTGATTACTACATAAAAACTATAACTATGTGTAATCAATACTCCCTGTTACTCCTTTGCAGGTGTGTGAGGTCAGAAAAGCAGCCTACCTGGAGGCCTTTAGCACCTTTAGGCCCACGATGGCCGCCTCCTCCTTTAGCGCCCTACAATGAACAGATAAATGAACATCAAACACAAAGGGTTGATTCTGACAAAAACAACAGTGAATCTGTCTTTGGTTAGGATGCTCACCTTGGTTCCTGGGTGGCCCTTTGGACCAGGGTTGCCCTCCTCCTCAACACATGACATCTTGTAACACTGCATAACGGACAACATGAAGGTGAACACGGGGTCAAAGGTCAACACGGGGTGAAAGCATTATCCACTGTGTGAGAAATGGTGATATGAGGTTGTGGGAGTGTGTAATAATAATATATATATATATATATTTTTTTTTTTTTTTTTTTTTACTATACCATCAATGAAAAAAAAAAAAAAGAAATTTAAAGCTGTGATCTGGAATCCACACAACAACAAAGCAGGCTCCCCGCCACATTGTTGGCATACAGCTGAGGGACTGGACTGGAGAAATGTAACCACTCTCAATTTCATAGATAGCTATGGATGCAAGGAGTTATTGATGTAAAAACGATGTTGAATTGCGTATTTCCACTCCATCCCCCAAAACAACAACTTACCTTCAGATAGGCTTGATATTTCTGTGAAGAGAAAACAAACAAACAACAAGAATTATGATATAACAACTCAAACTTGGGAGAGGGAACAAAGACTAGCTAGGGAAATAAACAACTTAATCTAATCTAATCTTCTAGTACTAAAATACATCATAAAAACATGCTTCTGGCAAGAATACTGAAAGACGGGTCAAAACCCTTCCAAGACGGTCACCATTGCTTTGATGATACGATCGATGGATGAGGTCATTATCTTCGGGTGTCGGGTGTCCGCGATGTTGACAGCCAAGTAGTCGCTGCGATAGACCTCGACAGGGGAGTTGGCAATCTCCCTCAGTCCTGTCTCGTCTATGTTCTCGGACGCCGCCACCGAGAACACCTGGATGCCGTGGTCTCTGGCCTTCTCCGCAGACACCCTGATCCCTCCGCACGGGCTGCCCGTCACGTGGCCGTCCGTGATCACCACGGAGAAGAGCACGGCCTGCTGCCCGGCGTAGTAGCGACTCAGCTCGTGGGTCATGTTGCCGAGGGCGCAGTCGATGTATGTTCCTTTGCCCAAGTACTTGATCCTACTCAGGCTCCTGATGAAGTTCTCTCTGGTGGAGATCTGGCTGAAGACCTCATGGCTTTGGGAGAAGTGGAGTCCACCCAGGGACCAGGAGATGTGGACATCGCCTTTGTAGTCCTCATCGCTGAGCTTCTCGGCGAAGATCTTGGTGAATTCTTTGACGCTCTCCACCAAGGCGCCAGGGGGGGGCTCTTGCAAGGCGATGGTCTCCGACGTGTCGATGACAAAGTACAGTTTGATAGGACAATCAATTATCTCTGCAACAAACAGACAAATACATTATTTACATGATGCACGTTTACACACTTACTTATGAGTCACACATATGTTGCCATATTCATGCATATACTCCCCCCCTCCACACACACACACACACACACACACACACACACACACACACACACACACACACAATTTGAGAAAAAAGAAACGCAAAGGCAGAAATGTGACCATGGCAAACAAGTTGAAATAACAACAAAAAAAAACAAGCGTTTGTCAAAACCACGAAGAAACGAGATGGGAACTGCCCCCCCTCTGTGTAAAAAAAACAACATCATGAGCCTATGAAAACAATATTTGCAGACAGTGTATTTCTCTTAATTCAGTCATGTAAAATGTATGACATACCTCAGACTGTCCCTCTGGACTCTCTGCTTCTAATAAGCTACTCCCCAAAATCTTTCTGATTTACATCCTTAGCGCACATTTTCAAGTTATTTATCGGAATTCTCTATTAGTCAAGTCAGGTGCAGGTGAAGAGGGCATGTGAGATAGGCAGGATAGACAGCAGCATCCTAGTTTCTCCTGTACTTAACTACTTTCTTTTGCCATGTAGCGGTGTAGTAAGCTACTGTCACTACTCACTACATTTTTCCAAAAAAAGAAAAAAAAAAGAAAAAAAACAGTGCCTCAAGGGTAGCTTTGGTGTAGTTCAACTTCTTTCCTTAAAGTAAAGTAATTGGTAATCTAGTTAGATAGATGTTCAGAGTAGCTTCCCCAACACTGACGGTAGGGCTGTTGAAACAGCAAGGTTCATTTAGAAACAGCCCCTGTGTCTATGGTCTTCTGAAAGGTCAAGTAGCCTACAGTCGATTGTGTGCGGAATCTGTCGAGGCCCATCGACAAAGTGACGATGCTATTTTATTCCGAGACGCAACGGTAACCACAGCTGGTGAAGTTTACCGTCACTTAGCGGCTACTGGTAACTCTATAGGGCAGGATCAACAACCGAGAGAATTATAAAAGGAAGAGAAATTAAAACATGCTTACAAATGTTGTTGAAAACTAAGTAGAATTGCATGAAATGCACTTACAGAATACCAGACAGGTTTTTGAAAAGCCTCCACAAATAACGCACTTCAGCCCGTTGAAACAGCCAGGTGGACAAATGAACACCAAATAAATAGTCATGTAAAAAAAACAACTAGAATTGTATGTAATGCATTCCTAAAAGGCCAAATTTTGCTGGACACACGTCATTGTTGTCATATCAAACTGTGTACAATTGCAGGAAAATCGTTTTGAAATGTACTCTTTTTTTCACAGGAATGACCCGCATTCTTACAACATTAAAAACATTAAAAACTATGAACATACCAAAGCCTATCCTCTTGATCATGTTTAGACAATATTTAGATATCTATTTAACTTTCAAACACTTTTAAAGGGACACCTCAGAGGGGAAAAAAGGGGCCTTTCTTTAACCTCATATGCATTATGTGAAAAACACGTGTTTGATACCATTCCTGATTCCATTCCATGCATTACCAGGAGCCCTTCCTCCGATTTCTACCTCCGCCAGCCTCCCCTGACACATAGACACTGGTATGGTACTGGAGGTAATATAAACACATTGTAAAGTGTCCCTCTAAAGATCAGGGATCATGGCCAGGGCTATGAGTATATCACTTACTGGTACAACCTGGGTTAGGAGTAGGTCGCGGGGTAGGTCGCGGGATTGGTCGCGGGGTAGGTCGCGGTAACGGTCGCGGTAACGGTCGTGGGCCTTGAGGTGTAATGTTCTGTAGCAGGGCTCCTTGGAGGAGGCACAGGAAAACAGCTGCTGATTTCATGGCCATGTTCTCTCTCCTGAGAAATAAGGACAGTCATGTTAATATTGTTGGGTATACTATTACTATTATACTATAAACTTATTGGGGGATGTGTCCCTATCCGGTGTGTGCTCAGTACCCTGGTTGACATACTAATGGCTTGTGTCTTGCTCTACATTGCGGTGGTAGTACATTGTTATTATCAGTAAACTGGAGATAAACAGGGAGACGGGTTGTTGTGCCTATCCTTCGCCTCCTGTGAGTATTCGTATATCAAAACATGAAGATCTTTATTGCTATTTGGATAAAGCTACTTTGCTAGGCTACAGTATACGAGAAGAATAACTCATCATTATCATAACCCACAGCACAACAATCTCATCTAACCCCAGGTTCTCCAGCAAGCAGGAAAAAGCTGTCAAACAATACAAATGAGTCTGTACAGAGGAGACATCTCCAAGTAGGGCTAGGAATGCTTGCAGCCATCCCCACTGTACAACATGAATATATATTTCAGTTAAAAACCAAGCAACCCTGAAATATATATATATAAAAAAAAAAAAAAAAAAACATACCATGAATTTGAGTATATAATGATTTGACTAGGATTAAAGAATCCAATTTATCTAGAGGTAGAAACTGAAAAACGAATCAATGAAAATGTGCACTTGCTTGAGACGAGTTTGGTCAGTTTATTACTGTTTAATTGTTGATGGGAAAACTGACCATGCCTAACATTGCATGTTAGAACAACCAGAACGGCCAATAACTAGTTTAAGTAATTATATACTATCTGTGTGTGAAGCAAAACCATACTTATTCCCTATGTAATTTTGTATTACAATATTTGCTTGAATTTCGAATACAACCTTTAAAAGGCAAAAACCACAGTAAATCAATAAACCTACAAGTGATGTGAAAGCTGATTACTGACCCATACTGAAAAGCAAGAGGCGAAAAAGAAACACTCACACTCACCAAAAAAGAAACACTCACCTCAATCATAAAAAGAGATGCGAAAACACACTTTCTATTTAGTTTCCAAATTCTACAGGCTTACAGGTCGAACATTTCTAATGTCCCCGAAGATATCATATCAGACTGCGAAAAAATCGGAGCTTTCATCCAGACTTGTGCATCGTCCCGGAGTGAGTAATTTCCACACAGACTTATAGGGTCCAATAGAAAGCATGAATAATGATTGAAAAGTGTGTGTGTGTGTGTGTGTGTGTGTATCTGCGTATGCGTTTTTCTTCTTTTTATTTACCAGTTGTTAAACATCTATTTTATTATTTACATTTTTGAAGAAGAAAAAAAATATATTATATATGATAAAATATGTAGTTGTATACTCCAACCTGCGGGTGGCAGCACGACGCGTCCATGTTGGAAATCACTTAAAGAGCAGGCGAAGAAGTAGAAGAAGAGGAAGAAGAACACATATCTTGTGAGCGTGTCTTTTTGGAGTTGTTATTCCTGTACTGAACTGCACTGTTTTGACATTGTTCCGACCGAAAAAGGTCAAAACAAAACCGAGCTGCTTGTCTGAGAGGCTGTCCTGTCTACCGACCATTGCTCGTCTGAGAATCCGTCCTGGTTCCCCACTCCTCTGCTTGTCGAATCCGTCATGGCCACCCACCAGTTCAGTGGCCACTGACTGGAGATAGAACACACCAACAGCTGGTGGTTTGTGCAGCTCATTAAAATCTAACTTGGGACCACAGGAAAGTAAAACCATGGCACCTGTGAGATCCATGATAGTTCATCACTTCATCATGCCGGAGGAAACAGAGGGGAACTTCAAAGCTATCTGCAAACACTGCAACAGGAGGATTTCCTGTTCCATGAAGGCTCTTTCCAACCTGCATGCACATATAAAGGTTTGTAGTTATGTCGCTACTGTATACAGTAATCTATTGTGAAAGTGGGGAATTTTTTGCTCATTAGTTTTATTTGTTGTATCATTATGAATTCACATTTTCTATTCAACACCACAGTTACAGTACTACAGTGATATTTGTTTATTTCAAGATGCCAAAACACCATGATGAATTAAGAAAACAGAGGAGGCACAATTATGCTGTAGTTGAGGTTTTATTCTTTTTTTTTTATCAGAAGACATTGCGTTGCGTCTAACTTGGTTCTGTGTTTCTCCTCAGAGAATACACCCCACCGCCATCCCCACCACCATCTCCGTGTCTATGCCTCAAAAGTCGTCAGGCAAACTGAAGAAATACAACTCCACGCATCATCGTCAGCTGAAGAGCACCAATCTCCTGGCCAACGTTATTGCAGAAAACATGTTACCGTTACGTTTTTTGGAGAGTCCGTCATTCAAGATGTTCTGTGAAAGTCTGGACCAAAACTACTCCGTGCCGAGTCGGAAGACCATGTCTGATGGCATTCTCAACATCCATAAACTCAAGATGGAGGAGAACCTCATGTCTCTTCTGGGGTCGGCGACCTCTGTCTGTGTCACTCTCGATCTGTGGACCAGTGGCCAGATGAAGTCTTATATAGGAATGACGGGGCATTTCCTCCTGAACTGGACACTTCATAGTGTCATGCTGGCATGTAAGCGGTTCAGAGGTCTCCATACAGTGGAACACATTGCCCGCACATATGAGGAAATCTTGGACCACTACAAGATCTCAAACAAGGTGAACACGGTGGTTACGGATAACGTAAGCGACATGGTCGTTGCCTTTGCACATTTTGAAGACGACCCATCGGTCGGCGAAGAAGAGAAAAGCGACGAGGAGGACGAGGAAGGTTTGCACCCTATAAGTTCCACCGATCTGGACGATGTTTACTTTCCCCAGCACGAGCGCTGCTTTGCTCACACGCTACAGCTCACCGTTAACGATGGCCTCAGATCTGCAGATAACCTCGGCCAGGCCATTTCCAAAGCCTCGGACATCGTCTCCCACACGCAGGAACTCTTTGAAGGGGAGAACGGACCGCCGCCACCCTCCGTCACCAAGTGGATCTCCCAACTGAAAATGATCCGCTCAATTCTCAACGCCGACGAAGCGAAGCTGGACGCGCTCCCCGTAGCCAAGCTGTCTGCCGCTGAGAGGTACGTCCTCTCCGACGCTGTCTACATCCTAACCCCTTTCGAGGTGGCCACAGACTGTGTGCAAGGGTCGGACTTTGTCACCGCCAGCTACATCATCCCGTGCGTCAGGGGACTTTCCAATCACCTCAGTCATTGCTCTACTGCTTACAACGGCAGTCTCGTCAATAGCCTGAAGGAAGCAATCGACAAGCGCCTGGCTGTGTACGAGCAGAAGAAGCTTTACCAGATCGCCTCGGTCCTGGATCCACGCTTCAAGCTGACGTGGTGCAATAGCGACGAGAAGGCTACGCTCACGGCGGAAATCAAAGCTCTCGCCACGAAGCTCACCGCCACGACGGAGGATACCCCAACCAGCGGTTCACCGCCGAAGAAAACTCCGTTGGACATGCTGTTCGGTTTCCTGGACCCACCGGACTCATCGCTCGCCCAGTTGTCTCCGATCACCAAGGAGATCGAGCAGTACCTCCTCTCGCCCCACCTGCCGGCGACTGCAGATCCTCTGCAGTTCTGGAGGGCCCAGACCAGCGTGTATCCGACGTTAAGCCGAGTGGCCGCTGAGCACCTGCAGGTCCCGGCGTCCTCGGCGGCAGTGGAGTGCCTCTTTGGCATCGTGGGACGTCCCTTCAGGCCGGATCGCTGCGTGATGTCAGACGAGCTCTTTGAGACCCTGTTGTTCCTAAAGTCTAACGGACTGAGCACACAGCCGTCGTGTGAACATCTGGAAAAACTGTTGCACGAAGACATCGCTTGGTAAAGAACGCTGGACGCAAAACACTCTCCAAATGTAGGCCTGTTGCCCAAACATGTTCTAAAATGACTTTTCTTAATACTTTCTTTGAGTGTGTATTTGAAAGTAATAGAAATACAATGTGACCAAGGTCTGGTGGTAACTCAGGACAGGTCGTTTATAGCCAACAGACACATCCTTTATTGCCTACAAAAATATTTAAAGTAATTGTCATGTCTATTTGCTCTGGATAACAACAGACCTTTCTCTGTGTGGTAGAAGCCCCAGATGTCTGGTGATCAACACTATCAGGCCCCTGACTGTTTATTCTGACTGTTTACAGAGGTAATAAATGTTTCCTTTTTTTTGTGGCCACATATATATATTTTCCTTCCCCCTCAACCTGTAACAACTGTTTCCAGTGAAAGATTAGTTTGAGTAACAGCTGTTTCTCGTCAAAGCGAAGTTCCTTGAGAGGTAAACTACATTCTGTAACTGTGGATGGTACAGAGAAAATGTGACTTGCTCTGTATACACTTAGTAGTTTAAAGTCTACTGGAAAAGCTTCACCCCAAATCCAATTAAAAGAACATTATTGACAGATCGGTAATGACACAACAGAAGAGTTATATTCTAGTGATATACTACATGTAAAAATGTAGAGTAATATACTGGTGTCAAACATGTGGACTTGCAGCCAATGGACATCATGAAGAGAACTCTTCCACCCACAGTTAGTTCCGATCGGCAGTTTAATCGAGGACAATGCTGCTGGCGGTTGTAAACACTGGTGATGGATTCCCTTTGAAAGTGCAGCCTCATTGACAAACCGCTGCACTCAGCTTTCACCCCTACATGGAAGAAATGTCAGACGTGCATTGAGGCCAGTGTACAAGGCTGTGGAATGGCTGTATACTATGTTGTCTGTAGTTATACTGTCCTTTCCACTGTAAATATGTGTGTAGGATCTTCTGTTCGACCAGATTTGAATGCATTTGTTGTTCAAAAAATAGTTTTATTTTCAAATGTAGTGTGCATACAATACAGTATGTCGGCTGCATTGCTGATGAGACATGGTTGTACTGTAATACAATATATCGATTCTTCATTGTTTCATGTGTGACAATGCAACACATCAAGGACATTGTTCCTTGCAAATAGATGATTACAAATGGCCTGCCTGCCTTTTTACGCCCCCTTGATTTTGCTCATGGTTTCAATCAGTCGAGGCCAGACATGTTTGTGTCCCGTTCCACTGCAGAGGCATGAATGGAGGTAGTTGGATTCTCACATCATATTCTTGATGATTGAGTCGACAGGCCTCATTTCCCTTCAGCACCCCCAGTCAAGTACAGCGTTCAGCAGACTCTGTTGTAAAACATCATCCAGAGAGGAGTAACCTCCCCAAGGTTGCACATTTGTATTCCAGTCCTAATAAACTTGATTCAACTATGAAATCAAGCCTGACGGGGAAAAATGAAATCAATTCATTGTCTCAGTCGACATCTCTTGTGCGGCCAGGAATTACTAATAAAAAGTACATCAGCTGAGCAGTTACTGTAAATGTTGTGCTAGTGCTGGGCCAGAATAAAGGCTACACCCAGAGGTTACACCCAGGACAGGACAAACACTATACTAAGGTGTTTGTTCCAAATGTTAATTGTCATTTACACAATATACAAGATACAATGTAATGAAATGCTTTAGGGTAAGCAACTCCTCAACAACGGAACAATCAAACAATAACAACTAGCAGTGAAATGTCAAATCAAAAAGGAAGAAAACGATGACAATAACGTCTAACGTCCAATAATGTCTCTAGGGTGAATAAACAGGTGCTCCAGTGTACTGTACCTGTCTCTAGGGGAATAAACAGGTGACTCCAGTGTACTGTACCTGTCTCTAGGGTGAATAAACAGGTGACTCCAGTGTACTGTACCTGTCTCTAGGGTGAATGAGAATGTGCCTGAGGCGGGGGTTCCTGTGAGTCACCCCTCTGTTGAGAACATGAATCATCAATAATGCATCAGTGGTGAGTCAACACAACAATGAAAAGAAATTGAAGGAACCCATGTGTATGGTTGTGTGTTTATCGACGTTCAGAGGCAGTGGGACAGGAAGATCCTGTCCTGCTCATGGGGATAGGACACTCTATGCTCATGGGGATAGGACACTCTATGCTCATGGGGATAGGACACTCTATGCTCATGGGGATAGGACACTCTATGCTCATCAATACGTGCGCACATTGGTAATTGCACAGTGTGGACCGATGACTCCTGAGAACATAGATGACATGTGGAGGAGTCAGAAGGGCTTATTGAGGTTGTTTTTTCATAATTAAAAGTCACTCACAACCCATTGAGGTAAAGGAACAAACCAATGGTAAGGCCTGAAATGGTTTAGTTAAACGGGCAACGATAGAACATTAGCCAGATGGAACCGGTCCAATCTCTGGGGCTCAGAATCTGTAAAGGCAAATTTCAAGATAAGAAACCATTTGATGTTTATTACCTTGAGCAAATCAAATGTGACTCTGACCTTGGCAATCCTGTCACTCTACTCGAACTAAGCTCCCACTGCCCTGCCCCAGGTTGAACATCACTTTGTCATTTGCTCAAGGAGCGTGATCCAGAACAGGGACTGCCTTTGCTATTCCACAGACTATTAATGTGAAGCTTGCAGTCGGTGTTGCAGAATGATGATTAGTATCTATTCTAATTGAATGGGGTGTGATGACTGATACATCTGTACTGTATATAGAGATGTGAAAAGAAAGAAAGGAGGCTTTGAAAGGAAATGTTTTCAAAGAGCAGTACCTACCCGAACCACCAGAGGGACATACAGGCTGCTAAAACATGAAGCCTGTGTTATCTGTGTGAACTAGAAAGAGTTCATCATTTTTCCTCATCATCTTCTACACTGTTATCTTGCGTTTCAAACAATACATAGCCTGCCTCCATATATCATTCCAAAGCATTATTACCATTTGTTTGATGATTTAAAATGTGATGATTGACTAACCTACCCCTGCTGCTGGGATCCTATCAAAGAGGGAGAACTTCATAGGGAGACAATCGGGCATAAATATCTCCAAAGAATACATCTACAGTATCTCATCAGTTTGGTTTGATTGAAGGTACTGTAACAGTATGTAATGACTATTATTTCGCTTCACCACAAAGGAACCCGGCAACTCCCCAGGGTTCTCTACCGTTTTCAGAGGAAGGGATGAGAAGTGGAGGATTTCATTTGGTCCTATCATTAGACCTGGGATCAGAGTAGGACCCGAGGACCACAGAGCTACACTCAGAGGCCTGAGCTTCAAAGCCTCACTGTTCAATGTAGTCTTGGAAACAACTTTGTTGTGGTCATCTTTTACACATGAGAGGGAGGGATGCCGGTTATTCATCTTGGTAAACACGATCCATTCAGCAGTCACAGCAAGCAGACTTGGAAAATGATAGGCATCGATAGAGAGAAGAAAGATGTTTTGAGATCCCTTTTGAAATTCAAACATCACTTTACCAGACGAGCCACAGGAGACATTTTTCTGCGTCTGATGGGAACACAGCCCGTCTGTCCACCCACTCATCTCACTCTGGAGACTTTGAATAAAACCTCAAGAACGATACAAGTTAAAACAAAACATATCTGAGGCATGTACACCAGAAATAATCCCAAATATACCAAATATAGGACTAAAATCCCATAAAGGACTAAAATCCCATATAGGACTAAATATACCATATAGGATTAAAATCCCATAAAGGACTAAAATTGCCATGCAAAAAAAAAGAGAAAAAAGTATAATGTGTAAAAAAACAAGACAATTAAAAAAAAGTGCAAAAAGTACATTAAAGATAAAATGTATATGTAAAAGCTGTCAAGACAAATATCTCACTAAGATAGGCTACTATAGAACCTTGTAAGATCTCATAGTCTTTTTCTGTTCCTTTCATGTTAATATGCAATGAATTATTCTATCTTAAGTTAAATACTGAAGAAAGTCCAATGCGCTGGCTTCTGGATGTCCTGCTGATCTCGAGGAGGAGGAGGAGGAGGAGGAGGAGGAGGAGGAGGTTGATAAGCGGCTGATTCAGCAGTAACATGACAGTCTGTCCCTTACCTGAAATGAACATCCCATCAGAATAGGTGAGGCTCAACAATAAAAGTGATGGAGTTGTAAAGCACATTTATTTACCCTACATGTATTGAAGTGTTGATGTCAACATCTGTATTCATGTCTCACGTGACGTTGTTAATTGGAATCAAGACCGTGTTGGACAGGAAGACTATTATTTACATAAAGGAGACAAAACAAAATACACCGGTTACTGTGATATATTCCTACTGTGCGGTGCTCCTCCGGTGTTTTCACAGTTTTCCCTCACCTTTGATTTTGGTTACATCAAAGATGCTCGTGGGGACGGGGCGTGAAGAGAGCGATGCTGAATTAATTCCTGGTGAACTTTCAGCAACCTTCCCTTTCCCTGCAAACTGTTATTGTACAGTAGCGCCTTCCCACTGATATCAGCACTCCACGGGTTGAATAATTTAGAAGACAAACTACAGAGCTACCTGAATCTCTGCTGATACAAAAAAAGGACCTTTTATGCATCACTAGAGATATCCTAACTACCAGATAGCAGACATGAGAGTAGACAATGCAATGCGATGTTCCCGAACGCCCTTTAATCGTCGATGGAGAGAGACTCCATCTGCTTTAACTGGTCTGTTTTCCTGATTGAAACAAGATGCCTTTTACTGTCTTATGTAAGACCATGTGGTATTACCTAGGGAAAATGATGTATCTCCTAATACAACTCTTGAAAACGTTTAAGTATAAAATGCAATTCAATCCCCAAAAAGCTGAAGAACAACAGTTCTTTGACATGTGCAGATCTGACCCGGGTAACTTGCAAACCAAGCTACAATTCCAGCAGCTCCCTGGCTTGTGTTTGACTGTATGTTCAGTCACACAGGCAGGATGATGAGTGAAGGCACAGCCTACTGGAGATGACAGGCTAACCAATTATCTCTGCTAATCTGAATACGGAATATGGTTCATACTTGACACCAGCACTGCTTTGATATAAAGTCGCATTTAGAAAGTTTAGAGTTTATGTTATTGTCATGTCTGGTGAATATTTTAGATTGAACTCATAAGTCATCATTCTCAAACCATCCCAATAACAATCAATAAAGATAATTTTCGAATCCATGTTTTCAAATCAAACTGTCTCTTTTTTTTTATTTTTTATTATTCAATCCATGTTAGGACACCAAAGATGCATTTGAAACAAACAAGATGATTACATTTGTCCTGTTAGCGCAAGGCTTTTCAATTTCCCCTCATGTCAATATCAAATCCCCCACATCCACACATGATAAGGCCTCAAATGCATCCTCAGACCGTAGTAACTCTCATGACCAGCTCGCGGGTGCCATTGCTGGGCTGGCTGCGGGCCGCCTCCGGCTGCCTCAGGTGGCTGAGGAGGTGGAGGATATTGTATGTGGTACAGTGTTGGTCTGCCGCAGCGCTGGTCCCGTGGCCTTGGTCAGAGGACCCCCGTGAGGCCTGCCCTGTGGCTGCCGTGCTGGCTGTGCCCAGGCCCGCTGCTGCGGTGGCGGCGGCGGTGGCGGTGGTGGCGGGGGCTGCAGAGGCGGCGGCAGCCATGAGTGAGGAGGTGGAGGTGGAGACTCCTATCCCAGTCTGGTGCCTCTGCGGAGGCTGAGACAGTGTCCTGTTTGTCGCAGCAGTCTTTAGGTCCTCACTGTCCATGCTCTTGTCATAGTTCAGGACCTTCCACTGCTGATTGACAGCCTGCCAGCGATTAAAGATTCGGAACACCGAAGGGCCCTCGTGGACAATCAGAGCTGGGGGAGATATACAAACATTTTTATTCACTGAACCTTTATTTTAGCAGGGAGTCCCATTGAGACCAAGGTCTCTTTTACATGGGAGCCCAGCATACACACAGTTTACAACAATACATCATACACACACAGAATTATAACATAATAAAAGACAATCAAGAAAAACAAACACATTTTTCAATTAAAAATGTTCACATCCTTCAAACTGCCCTGGCCGCACCTGAGCAACCGATTAAACTGTGCTGCAGGTTGTTCCAGCAGTGAGGTGCAGCACAACTCATTTTCAATAATGAGGTTAGGTAAGCTGGGGGTTTATGCCGGAAAGCTTTATACACAAAAGGGGAGTAATGAAGAGCTCTACAGGACTTTAACAAGGCCAGTCAACCTTTTGATAAAGGATGTAATGATGAGTATTAAAACTATCACCTGTGAGAGAGAGAAGGGTTGATTACACAACCAGGGAAAGGCAAGATCTATTCCTATAAAAGAAGTCCACCTTAAATCTTAGCTTTTTAACTAAGCTCCTCCGTATGTTTTCTGACCGTCTGAAGTCTTTGTCAAACCAAATTCCCGGGTTAATGCCAAAGTATTTAAGGAGTCAAATAAAATAAAAAACAAAACAGTCATAATCCTACACTGGACTGAATAATATCTCTCAGAATAGAACATCTAATCCTATAAAAAACGCTATCCACCCTCAACGCTATCCACCCTAACGCTATCCACCCTCAACGCTATCCACCCTCAACACTATCCACCCTCAACACTATCCACCCTCAACACTATCCACCCTCAACGCTATCCACCCTCAACACTATCCACCCTCAACACTATCCACCCTCAACGCTATCCACCCTCAACGCTATCCACCCTAACGCTATCCACCCTCAACACTATCCACCCTCAACACTATCCAACGCTATCCACCCCTCAACACTATCCACCCTCAACACTATCCAACACTATCCACCCCTCAACACTATCCACCCTCAACGCTATCCACCCCTCAACACTATCCAACGCTATCCACCCTCAACACTATCCAACACTATCCACCCCTCAACACTATCCAACACTATCCACCCTAACGCTATCCACCCTCAACACTATCCAACACTATCCACCCCTCAACACTATCCAACACTATCCACCCTAACGCTATCCACCCTCAACACTATCCAACACTATCCACCCCTCAACACTATCCAACACTATCCACCCTAACGCTATCCACCCTCAACACTATCCAACACTATCCACCCCTCAACACTATCCAACACTATCCACCCTCAACACTATCCACCCTCAACACTATCCACCCTCAACACTATCCACCCTCAACGCTATCCACCGTCAACACTATCCACCCTCAACACTATCCAACACTATCTACCGTCAACACTATCCAACACTATCCACCGTCAACACTATCCACCCTCAACACTATCCAACACTATCTACCGTCAACACTATCCACCCTCAACACTATCCAACACTATCTACCGTCAACACTATCCACCCTCAACGGCTGTATCATGATTCCAGTCAGATGATTGTAGCTATGGTAACAACCTTTGACACAGTGAGACATGCCAATTTTTTCTTCTCGGATTTCCACCGATGAATTATTCGTTCCGTGAGTTTTCAATAATGTCTCATCACAGTTCAAAAATTGCTTATTGATTCGTCCTCGTTGAACTCAGAATGCTGGAAAATTGAAATCAATTTTGAAACAAGGTTCTGGGTGTGAGCCCGAGATAGTATTTGCTGTTTCAGTCAAGCGAGGTCATTGTGATGGGAAACGGTGGTGACTTGTGTATAACAATATCTTACCAGACACTTTTATGCTTTCTTTTCTTTACATGCCCACAATAGTGCTCACAGCATTTACGCGTCTGTCCATAGTGTTACCGATCTGTGTCTCGCTGATGAGAAGACAAAGACATAAGCTGTGAGGCAGCTGTGGTGAGAGTGGTCTGTGTACCACAGCGAAGCTACAGCTGCTGATGGGCAGTTGGTAATTCCCTGTGTCTCTGCATTTAGTTCTAATGACAAGAAATCCTGCCTATTTCCCACAGCTCTCACTTGGTTTCCCACTCTGTCTTTGTCTGCTGATAAGAGCAAGTCAGCTATTTTCTCCTTAATGTCTGCCTTGGTGACAAGGTAATCTCTGTAAAGTGTGGAGTTATTGACTCCACAGTCAATCCCTGTTCCCAACCAGAGACAGTCAATCTCCTCCACCTTTCCTCCTGATGTTGGCTGCTTGGCTCTAGCTGACTGACTGTCACTGCTTCCTCACTGTGAGAGGCTGTCACACAATCACACAATCACACAATCAGACACACAGTCACAATCACACAGACACACAGTCACACAATCACACAATCACACAATAAGTCAAACAGTCACACAGACACACAGTCACAATCACACAGACACACAGTCACACAATCAGTCACACAGTCACACAATCAGTCACACAGTCACACAATCAGTCACACAGTCAGTCAAACAGTCACACAGTAACAGTCACACAGTCACACAATCAGTCACACAGTCAGTCAAACAGTTACACAGTCACACAATCAGTCACACAGTCAGTCAAACAGTCACACAGTCAGTCAAACAGTCACACAGTAACAGTCACACAGTCACAGTCACACAGTCACACAGACACACAGTCAGTCACACAATCACACAGACACACAGTCACACAGTCACACAGACACACAGTCACACAGACACACAGTCAGTCACACAATCACACAATCACACAGTCACACAGTCACACAGTCACACAGACACACAGTCAGTCACACAATCACACAGACACACAGTCACACAATCACACAGACGTATAACACACAGTTACACGGCTTCTAAACGTCTAACACACAGTTTCTAGCCCAAACATCTATTACTATCCTTTCAGACATAATATCAGACTCAAACACTGCAGTGGAGTAATTTATCTGCAGAATAGTGGAGTCATTAAATCTGGAGTCAGGCTTCACTTTCTGAGCTCTGTCATTGCACATCATTATAAGTACGAGAAGATGTCCAGTCTTGAAATTGAAGAGGTTCAGCAAAACAAAGAATAAAATGTACCAAAAACTCTCTCTCTTTCTCTCTCTCTTTCTATATATATATATATATCAGACTGAAATATATATATATAACTTCTCTCTCATTCACTTTATATTCACAAGGCAAACCCAACCAGGGCTGCAATATTCTTAGGGAGAAACAAAACTATCAAATTATAATTCAGAGTTATAGAGTTACTGAAACTATGAAGGTGGAGATTGGGAGTCTTACTCATAGACACAGAGCAGTATTAGTCTCTGTGGTCTGACTGGCAGATTTCCGTTGCCTCAGTGTTCTGTGACAGACTACAAATTACTGCAAAAACTTTTAATTTATCCCAATGCTAAAGTGTATACTAATTTATCACAATGCTAAAGTGTATACTTCTATAACTGGAAGGTGTATAATAACTCAGCACAGGAGAATGATCTCCATAAACTTGTTTTTGATTTTATAGATGCTATTATTGTGGTGATTATGATAATTGGCTTTTTTGCCCAGGTGTTGCCTTTCTATTCTATCAAGTTTTATTGCATAATTTATTTTTCATTTTGGGCCTGAATATTGACTGAGTCTCAGGGGAACTGCAGTACTGTATCTTCCACTGAAAAACATAATTTCTGGATGTGGGTCACTGGACTGGACAGCTTTTCTTATTCATAAATTCACCAGGCTCTTTTCACAGGCGATGTTCCTCAGACACAATGCCTGTTACCCTTATATTGGCATTCTGAGGTGGAGACCCAAATAAAAGACCCGGTGTGATTTGATATTCCTGGAAACACAGAGGACGAAATTCTATCGAGCATGAGAAAGCTCCTCCCTGGCCCCCAGGCTGTTGTTTTTCATTTTCCTCCTAGACTTGTTTATGGAAGCTTGATAGTTAGTGAGATGGCGAACAGTCTTATCTCTCTACCTGCCAAAGAGTTCCGGAACACTCACCACCTAGAGTGTTCCAAGTGTTCTATGTGGTGTTCACCTAGCAACAACACTTTGATTGGCTACAAAATGAGACATCATCATTGATGCATTTTTGGTGAATAAAGTCACTCCTGGCACTCTAGAATGTTGACAATTTGGGAGACTTTATTCACCCTCAGGACTAAATTAGTTAAAACAAAAAGCTTGTTTGAGGTTTTATATTTAAAAACGGGTGTGCTCACTTGTGATACCTGATCTATATCTGCCATTTAGCTGACATTGCAGTGAGTGCATACATTTCAGTATATATGGTCCCAGCGGGAATCAAACCCACAACCTAAGCGTTGTTAACACCATGCTCTACCAACTGAGCCACGGAGGACCACGCTGGTGATCTGGTTCTACAACCTATCAGTAAATTTTAAACACCAACAGCCTACCCACTTCTGACTGCTCAGTAATTGAACAAGCTATGTTTGACAGACATTAGAGTGTGGAGCAGGCAGGGTGCTCTGTGCTCCTTAGTCTGTCGTCGAGAGACTACAAATTCAATAGTGTCTGTTCCACTTCGATTTTATACTGCATAGCTGAACGTACTAGGAAGGTTACCAGTCCATTGAAAATACCCTCAACACCAAACGGAGACATTTTCAGTTTTTACAGATTTTACACAGCTGCTTGAATAACTCAAATAAATTCAATGCACCCTGTATTTATCAATGCTCGGGCACAATGTCGCATTTTTTTTATTCTGTCAATGTCAATTGATTTTCAGCCCTGAGTCCTCCAAGGCATTTCAGAAGATGGAAATGGAAATCTGACCCAAAAGAGAATCATACCATGTTATTGTCAGCCTGCACAGCACAGTAAGCACTTATTTAACCCATCAACTGCCAAAGAGTTCCGGAACACTCTGTTCCATTAGATTCCATTCCATTCCACTCATTCACCTAGAATGTTGTAAGTGGTGTTTACCTAGCAACAATACTTTGATTGGCTACAAAATGAAGCATAATAATTTATGCCATTTTCGGTGAATAACCAAAATAATCACCTTTGGCACTCGAGAATGTTGACCATTCTGGCCACTCTATTCACCCTCGGCACTAAATGAGTTAACCTTTACTTATCCAGTTAGTTAGTCTCATTGAGACAAAAATCTCTTTCTCAAGAGAGATCGTAATCTCACCGATGCAGACGACGTCCATGAAGCCGTACATGCCGTAGCAGATCTGGAAGAGCAGGTCCTGGCGCTGCCAGCGGGCCGAGGGGCTGAAGGAGGACCACACCAGCCAGGAGATGCTGGCCATCAGGAACAGGGAGCCCAAGATGGCCGCCGCAATCTGGACCTTCTCTATCACGGTCAGGGAGATGGCCTGCCACTGCAGGAGAGATACAGATCCCAGTGTCATCTTTACTGTGGCTTGTTGGTGATTAAGAGAAGGGTTTGACTCAGTGTTCATTATATGTCCATTAGGGGTCAAAGGTCTATAGATATGTGTCAATGACTGTAGAGATAAATCAGAGGGCTTAAAGGCCCACTAAAGTGAAAACCATCATTTTCAGGGTTTTGTTTAGAATTTTGGCCTCACCAGATCCTTTCCAGTAGTCTTTATGTAAATATCTAGCCCTGCTACTCTCCCTCAAATGCTCAGTTTTGGATGGGTGTGATTTAAGGGGTTATGTGTGTGATTTAAGGGGTTATGTGTGTGATTTAAGGGGTTATGTGTGTGATTTAAGGGGTTATTTGCCATTTGTTTTTTATGTCCATGCACCATGCAAATATACTTGGCCAAATAAAAAGAATTCTGATTCTGATTCTGATTCTGATTCTGATTCTGATTCTGATGTATCCGTCACTATGACCTGCTCATGCTATACTCCAATAGAGCGCGTGCTCTGGGTAGTAAAACTCAACTAAAACTATTTTACATCCCTCTCATTACAGCCAGCACCAGCAGTGCACACATTGTCAGCTCAGCAGGTACAGATAACAGCCCAGACTAGATTAAACTGGCCATTTAGAATGTAAAATGTACCAAGTTCAGAATACAAAGGTAAAAAATGTAGCTGAAGTTATCTTGTTGTTTGAGCTAACACAGTGTTGTGTTTTGCAAGCTAGAAAAATGACCGGTTTGATAACTTATCTTCTTAGAGCTGCTAACAATTTTACAAAGCTATAGCTTCAAAGAAATGCTGCATAAATCCACAAAAGAGACACTGCAGGCTGATAACCAAACATTGGCTCACAAGAGCAACTGTCCATCAAAAAAGCAAGCTGTCAATCAAATTTGCGAGAGCCACGCCCAGTCAATCCTATAGTCTGCTGGCTTGAGAAATTGTGATACGCAAAAAAGCTACTTCATGCTTCTTTTTGAGCATTTTAATTTTAAACAATTAAAGTATGGAATATAACATTTACTCAATTATTTGATATGGAAATCAAAGTCACTTTAGTGGGACTTTAAAATAACATCACACTGCATGCTGAGTGTGAAATCAAATATGTGTGCATGACACACAGGCATAACGTATGTATGCAACAATAAAGCCCCTGTCTATATCAGAATGATGTACAGTACCAGTCAAAAGTTTGGACACACCTTCTCATTCAATGGTTTTTCTTTATTTTTATTATTTTCTACATTGTAGATTAATATTGAAGACATCAAAACTATGAAGGAACACATATGGAATTATGTAGTAAACAAAAAAGTGTTAAACAAACAAAGAATATGTTTTATATTTTCGATTCTTCAAAGTAGGCACCTTTTGCTTTGATGACAGCTTTGCACACTCTTGGCAAGTTTGTGTCCAAACCTTTTGACTGGTGCTGTATGTATCAGCTGGCAGATATTATGTTATGAACTTACTTTACCGGTTCCTGAAGTGTCTGAAGTGCTGTGTTAGTCAGTGTTAATACAGAATAGTGTAGCTTACCTGCAGTGGGTTCTTGGTGCTGATGGCGATGACCTGGTACTTGTAGTAGCACAGCTCACACGCCCAGGAGCCTCTCTCACTGATCCACTTGATGAGGCAGGGCTGGTGGGTGCAGCGGACCGACCCACAGCAGCGACACGGGCTCAGTAGCTCCCCCTGTAGGAATGTAACAGAATACATATTTTGGACTCATGACTTTTTCACATTAGGCCTCCATGTTGGACAGGACCTATGACTTCCTGGTTTAGAGCCTGCCCTGCCAACTAATGCTGTCTGCATGCGACAAACCGTTGTGTGAATGCATGACACACATGCGTCATGCTGCCCCTCATACTAGAAGGCCTGTTGAAGGCAATCACACTTCCTCCCTTCAACAATAATATCTATTGCAACTATTTTAAAGTCATAATTCTTGATTCGCCAGAGGATTTGTCTGGGATCAAAGCCAAGCAAATAATTAAATGCACGGGACAACAGATAAGCTGGTGTGACACTGCGCATTTCATCGCAGTGTTTGTTTACATTTTATTGGAGGTTTTCTTTAGTTAGTTTTAATTATCTCAATGTCTATTTGTATTTCGATGTAGACTCAGTGATATGATGTCGCCACGAAACAGTGGGCGTCCGAGAACGGAGGTGACGAGCTTGAAGCAAGACAGTTCAGCACGCCTGCAGAGGCTAACAGGCTAACGTCCAAATTGGGTGAGACTGCAACGTCTCTGTGAGTCAGTGCCATGGTGCTCAGGCTGCTGTACCTTGTTAATGCTACTCAGATATGAGTTCCTGAAATGCACGTAGCTCTGTGCAAAAGATGCCTCTGCACACACACACACACACACACACTCACCAGAACCACTTTGGGCTGAATCTGATAACAGCACCTCAAAGACAAGGAATACTGATTAATCAACCATGTCCCTGATGTTTTTCTCCTGCTAGCAGAGTGCATTGAGGTGTTTTGAGTGCACAAGCAGAATTAATGCTGATTCATCCCAACACTGTGATTTAGCTTTATTGGCTTTATCTAAACTCTCAGCCATCACAGGCTCACTACAGACCCTGTAATCAAGCCCTCATACTCTAACTCTCTATCATTCCACTCCACACTGAACACAGAGACACAGGTACAGTACAGGTGTTAGCACGATTTGTGCAGTGCTGTCAGAAAATCGATCCCGACCAAGACAGGGTGCTATAAATCTGTATATCTCATATGAAGTGGCCCTGATTTACATTTACAGTAATTGCCTTGTTGCATGTCCAGACATACCTTATCTGTTTCAGTGAATCATCCCTCTCCCACAACACAAGTTTCTCCCTGCTGTTCAGTTGCATTCATTTCCCCATAAAAACAATCCCTACCACTCTAGCAGAGGACCAGGGATTCTGGGGAACAGCACGAAGCAGAGAGATTACAGATGATTTTATTTCTCCCATTATTTTCCTGACACGTCTGACAGGAGGAGCAGGGAGGATGCGAGGAGACAAATGGAAGCGAAAAGGCCCTCCTTCTACAGATGGTGAGGTGGGAGTGAGTTGGCAGCGGAGTGCCGGCCTGTCCAGAGGGATTCTGACTGCTTGCTGTGACAGACCCATCACAGCCAAGAACTCTACAATCCCATCCACTCCCCCATGTAACAAGGGCGGAGAGCAGTGGAGTCTGATAGCCACAGTGGCACTGAATTCCACTCACGCAGGCCTCACTGACAACTAAGATGTTGTTGAGTGATTTAGACAGCAGTGTGGCCATTTTGAGAAACACGTCATTTTCATAAGTTAGCATAGCTTGCCTTCAGAATTATTTCCGCTGTGTGACTGCTGATGAGAAAGCCGGCCTGCCATAGCTACTCACAAAACTGGATCACAGGGGCAGTTGCTTCAGACGGTGTGAAATGAGGGCATCTGAACTCCATTAAACCCTGATATGGAAACACCACTGTGACAATCAGCTAGCTCAGTCAGGAGCCAAACAGACAACGCTGTTTCACAGTGGTCAATAATGAGTTTCGGCCCAAAGTGTGTGTGTGTGTGTGTGTGTGTGTGTGTGTGTGTGTTTGTGTGTGCGCGTGCGTACGTGTGTACGTGTGTGTGTGTCTGTGTCTGTGTTTTTTTACTTGTGCAGTCATCTGCAATATTGGTCCATTGATAATAACAGCCTCCAGCCAGGTGTAAAGATGAGAGGTAGAATGTTTCCTATATTGCATCACACAAGTTGAACAGCCACTGACTATGAGCCATTAGGAAATTATGTGCAGTTCTAAGTGCCTTCCGGGTAATCCCTACTGAGATGTACTCATTGCGTGAGCCAGGAGTGCCATTCCGACGATACTTAATCACTGTAACAGAGAAGTAATTGAGTAAGGCAGTCATTACAGGTTAAAGCTCTAATGTTTATGAGTTCATAATTCCTGCCAATAGACTTCAGCAACGGTGGCCAAAAACATCTCCCAACCCAGTTATGTAACTTGCTAGTATCTTGGGATACAGGCGGCAGGACAGACTACCGAATGTATGAGATGCACACAGCATAGTGCTTCACTCCTGTGGGACCCGTGGGGGGAAAGACATGCTAATGCTAACTATTGCCTGGGGCTTTCAGAGTCCCACAGACACACGAGCTGCACAAGTCCCTTATCTGTGTTATCATATGGTACTCCAGCTCCAGCCTCCATCCCAGGCAGCAGAGAGCAGCACGTCCTTAACACCCTGCTCCAGCGAAGCCACCTCCACCCGAAGGGATGCCAGGGATATGCAGCCAGAGAGAGGGTAGTAAAGCAGCAGGGGGGCCGGGGACACAGCCAGAGAAAATAATCTTCAGGTTAACAGCCCCAAACATGGAAGGAATTCAGTGGCTTTGAGGGAACATTAGCATTCTTCAAGGGCACAAGATATTACTTCCACTGTTCTGTGTGATGAGAGAGAGACGTGGTGGAAGGATTTCTCGCTGTGCAGTTACAGTATGAATGATGAGGTCCAGGCGGGTTCTGTCTGAGCTCCCTCTCCTGAATAAAACAAAGCACCATGCAAGCAGTCCATGTAAATGACTTTAAGTGTTGCCTTGAATTAAGTAAAAAAATAAAAAAGAGAAAGCTTGAAGGTAACAGTATGGACACTCAGTGAGGTGTCCCGTCTGCTGAAAGCTCTATTTGACCAATTTCCGCCTAAAAACTAGACCCAAACCAAACTGCTGAAACATTCGAAATATGATGATCAGATGCGAAAGCAGGATGCTATTTGATAGGTAACACCTTGACGTTTTGTGTCAGATCATATGATCACTACACATGACAAGAAGATAAAGTAATCAATAATCAAATTAATAATCAAAGGAAAGCAGAATTTGGGCCGTATGTGGGCCGTATGTGGGCCAGTCCGGCTTAAGAGACTAGGGCGGCAGGGGAAAAAACAGACATCCCTTCATTATAGGTTGTGGCCTTGGGGCGTCACAGTACCACTTCATCTCATATTGGCCCCCATAGTTGATTCTGCGTCTGAGGCCTTCTTATTCAGGAGACAAGTGGCAATGAGATCTCAAGAGCACTGGGCGTGGAGCTCCTATAGACAATCTGGTTACTCAGTTCCTTTCAGAGGGCTTTTGTCAAAGTCATGGGCTGAGTAATGAATATAATGACTCTTAACGGTGGGTGACACCCTGGATACAAGTTACCGCTGCATAGGCTGATTATCCTTGTAACAACAGCATCAATGGGACCAATAACCGAGAATCTCTCAACACAGGATTTATTAGAACACATCAAAATTCCTATGATTTTTTTTTTTTAATGAAGATCGAGGCTACATTATAATTAGATCTAGTCTTGTTTTTTTAGGAGTTGGATAATGTTTTTCTAAGTTGCCTGCATTTAATGTAAGACATATACTGGAGGGCTACCGGAGGAAGGCACGTCTCTCCCTCTACGCTGCGCACATTAACTCACACGTCTCTGCCCTGCGGTGAGAACCGTTAAGAGGTTGGCTTGTCGAGTCAGACACCACTGCTCTTGGTTAATGTGACAACCTGGAGGGTTTAAGAGAACAAGAGGAGAAGGAACGCTCTGTGTCCTATATCAAAGTCACACAGACTACACACCCCCTCCTTTAGAACATAGCCTCTCCTACACTGATTGATACCTGGGCAGTTCTATACCTGGACTTCGTCCAGCTGTCTGGGGTGGAGAGTGATGCTGATAGAACCCGATGTTATGTAATGAAAAGATGGCAGGAAATGACATCACTTTGGTGTATAGCTGCAGTGTCTGGAGGAGGCAGAGTTATATGAGGGCATGGTTAATGGTGTAAAACTCAGGAGGCCATTTGTATTTTGTGTGTATTGAGTCGCTGCCGCTTCGTGTTGAAGTGATAAATTCGCCATCGGACCGAAAGAGATGACTTGGGAGCAGATGTACTAAACGACAAACAAAACAATGTTTTTATTGGACATGCAATCCCCCCCAGCCCCCCCCCAGCCCCCCCCCACCCCCCCACCCCACCCCCCGAGACTACACAGACACACTCCTACGAGGGGCATAAATGAATAATGGTAGAACTAAAAACGTAAAAGATTAGAACATACAATATTTACATTGAATTAATAAGTCCAACAAGAGAGAGAGGATTATGGGACTTTCCAGACATCCAACTGTTTCCAGTGTAAAACATTTACTGTCCGCTTTCCTTTTACATCTTTTTCATCGTGATCTTTGATTTCTCCCCTGATTAGTGCAGCGTGATTATTGATCAATATTGTCTCAGAGATTAATTTCTAGTGTTTCGGGCAGAGTGAAAGGCATTATTTGATTACTCAGGCATGTAATTGCTTCTATGTGGACGGCGTTAACAATCAGTGTACTGCTACCAGTTATTTTCGGTCGCTGTTCAACCACCTTGTTAATCAACGCAAGAGACAGGGCTTTGTATCATCTGCCCTGGGGGGAACGGATCTTTCCACGCCTCAGTGCAGCTTGGGCACTGGGGCAGTAGGATCACTCAAAGGAAGTCCAAAGCCCATTGGTTCAAGACACAACAGAGGCAGAATGACAAATGTCCAAAAGAAAAGCATCTCCCATCCATCAGTGTCTGTGGATGGGTTGTGGTTGTGCTCTGTGTATTGGCACTGTATTTTGGCAATGAAAACATTGCATGTTATCATGTCTCAACCGTTTATATGGAGGTTTATACTGGATGAACAGCATTAGAGGGCCGGGCTTAGGGTTATCTGATACCCTCTATCAAATATGATAGATAGCTATCTTTCTATCTATCTATCTATCTATCTATCTATCTATCTATCTATCTATCTATCTATCTATATATTTGAGGGGCTGAATGGATATATATATATATATATATATATATATATATATATATATATATATATATATATATATATATATATATGACAGTATGGTGTTAGGAAGCAGGGTCTGTATTCACTCACCTGTTCTGGTCCTTGAAAACAGATCCTGCACAGTGGAGTCCTGAAGCCGCTCTCACTGAAACTGGTTAGGGAGAACCTCTCCTCCAGCTTGCCCTTTGAGCAGTCATCAGAGGAGCTGCTGCAATGCAAGGCTGCTGACACCTCTGCCGCATCGACCCAGTCTGTAACCTGTCTGTCTCTCTCTGGCCCGATAGCGCCCCCTGCTGGTGGGGCAGTCAGGTCCCCTGGCTGATGATGGGCCCCTCTCACAAGCGTGTTGTTGTTGTCAGTGACGCTGACGTCAGAAAGGACCCCGCTCTCGTGGCTCTCGGGTGTTTGTCCGATCATGGGGATGACTGCAGGTAGCGGTGTCGACGGTGGCCGAAGTAGGAGCACCTTCAGGTCACTGAACAACACGCAACAGCGGCTTTTCAGCATGCCCTGGGTCCGCAGCATCTGTCTGCCTCAGTCACTAACAGCACCGTACAGCGACACCCCAGCCTACATAAGCACCTCATATTGAACTCATACAATTAAACGTCTTGTCTATCTGAAGGGAAATGTGTGTATCCACCCTCTCAGACAAACTCGAAGACATAAGATATTTGTATACAAAAAAGGTCTTATGGGGGACGGTAGATATTAAGTTGTCCGTATGTTGTGTGAATTAATATTCAAAACTGTCTTGGTAGCCTACCTTTCCCACGAGTTCCCAGCGATAACAAATTCCATTGACGCAAACAAGTGTCTGAAGCCATTCAGTTGTTTCAGGAAAACAACGAAAAGAGAAAGTCAATGAATAGTTGATTCTATACAAAAAGGTTTTCAAAATCTCGTGTCCGTTATCTTCCAGCGGAAAGATCCCGACGGTGGAGACGAGCATCACCCCATGTCTTCATTGGTCTCTGTAGTTAAATAGACATGGGCTCACACAGAATATCACTAGGCGTCTTTCCCTCCAAAATCACATCAGCCTACGAATCCCAATAGTGTTAGCTTGATGTTCTTGTTGGAAATGACCATAGTCATAATGTGTTCTAAAAAACCCTTTGGATATTCCGATATATGTTCAACATTGATTTTCAATACTTCTATCGATGACCTCCCACCGATAAACAATCTGTCAAATAATTGTATGTACTGCGATCTGTTACAACCGCCAATCTCTTACCTGCACATATTTTTGAAAACACTTACAATTTCCTTTCACGGTCGTGTCTGAGGGATCAAGCTAAACTCACCGCAAAACCATGTTGTCGTGGCATGGTCTAAATCTGTCGTTTTTCAATTTATTCAATTTGGCTTATTTTCCTTTTGAATCGCCGAGTTTCCATATTCAAAGGTCAGAGACGTGTGTGAGTCCATTAATTAATTTCCTCGGTGGTTTTTGGGCTGTCCTAGGTGGACGCCTTGCCTGTATTGTAGGTTCGGTCTCTGCAGCTCCAGCACCATGGTGCCGCGGACAGCTCCCCAGCACCACACGTCACCACCAGCACGGAGTGATGCAAGCAGCGTAAACTCATTGACTCAAACCCTCAATAGTGATATTTTCTCCACAGTAACATAGAAAATGTTATCTTTGCACAGAAAATATGGCAAACTATTCTACACGCCAACATAGGTATTTAGGTAAAATGCGGCTCACTCACTGAAATGAACCACTGAGCTGTCAGATGTACACATAAGACTGTGTGTGTGTGTGTGTGTGTGTGTGTGTGTGTGTGTGTGTGTGTGTGTGTGTGTGTGTGTGTCTTAGGTGTGTTACACATAAGCCTCGCCCTCGGGTCACTGTGGCAGCTTTGAACTTCAAGTCAGTGCAAAGCTGCCCAACTCAGATTTCCATAAAAAGCAAGCCCAGGGCAGAAGGCAGTCGCAGTATAATTCTAACTATATTGGTGATTGAGCCATCAGACCTGAGCCCTCAGAATAACGACAGAAACGCTCTGATCACAAAGTTTGGTCCAAACTGACGTGGAAGAGGACGAACCTCGTGGCTTGTTGTTGTACAACGTCATTTCCTCCGCGGCAGAAGTCAACCGGAAACGCGCTAACATTCGAGACAGTTCACGTTTGCCAGAAGACTTCCTGAAAGACGTGTTGACATTGTTTTAAGTACTTTTGCATGGTCGATAGCTACATACGTTACTTTGTGGATTTCATTCCGCCCGTCACTCTGTGTCCACCGAGTTTGCAGCCGTTTGTCAGCTAACAAACATAGTTAGCGTAGCTAGCTAGTTAGCCTGAGAGATGGTGCTGTGAGACTGTCCCTCCGCTCTGCTGAGTGTTTCCAGACACCGTTAGTTTAGACACCGTTAGATCGCTAACCTGTCGACACGCATCAGACATGTCTAACCCCTTGACGGCAGAGCAGCAGAGGAAGATTGAGGAGAACAGGCAGCGAGCTTTAGCGAAGAGAGCTCAGAGACTTGCTCAGACAAACAATCAGGCTGTCAAGATTCCCAGTCTAGCCACTGGTACCATTCCCCCTGGTCCCTCATGCCCAAGAGGGACAGCTCCAACACCAAGTCCTCGTCCGGGGCCAGTTTGTCCACCCAATAATGTATCACAGAATCATATCTCACAAGGTCAAGGCAAGAGGCCGAACCAGATGTTCTCTGGTCAGATTGCTGTCAACAACCCTGCCACTAACAAACAGGTAAGGACTCATAGCTTCAAGTTTCATATTGTTGTAGTTATTTGTTCTAAGTCACGCTGTGGGCAGGTACTTGTGGTTTTGATGTTTTGTCTTTGTCTCTTCAGATTAAAGTTATAGACCCACTCCCTTTTCCAAAGGGGCAACAATTGAAAGGATTAGAAATTGCACGTGGAGGCCCCTCTGGTTTCAAACCACCTGAACCCAAGTCAGTAGGCAGTTCATCGTGCACCTCTGTGAGTATGACTGGAGGTTTCTATGGACAAGGAACCAAATCATCTGGCCAGAGTGCTGGGCGACACCCTTCTTCAAACACTGGCACCAACATATCTGTGCCTGCAAAGAAGCCTGGCATCTCTGTTTGGGGAAAATGTGTGTCTCACTCATCCGAGCGCTTCAGAGTTGAAGTTGGCTACAATGCAGAGCTAATCGATATGTTCAAAACTATCCCCTCCAAGAACTATGGTAAGTTTTTCTGGATATAAGACCGCACACAGTGACCAGTCCGCTCTGCACTTGTGGCTGTAACTGCCCCCACTTACTACATTGTATTACAATGAGTTAAAGTCAGTAGTTCAAGAAGAAGAAATTGTTGTTTAAATTGTAGTAAATTGTGTTTTTGCAACATGTTGTTGATATGGTTGTGTGTCTGCTAGACCCTGCTACAAGGATATGGAACTTCAGTCTGGAGGACTACGGTCAACTAAGTATGTTCAGATTTGTCATATAAATCTATCTATCACATAGTTAACACCACAGAGGTAATATATCTATCATTTCATGATTCTGTGGCTTGCTTACCAGCGTGATTTAAGTGTTAGAAGTCACCTATTGTGTCTTTTCATTATCTGCCTAACTCTGGCCTGCGACTAGTGTTGTCACGATCCCAGAATTTTGAACTTTGAACTTTGAACCCTAACCCTAATCCTGTGTTGTAGTGAAGGAAGCGGCTGCCATCGCCTGCGTGTCCCTGAAGCCTCTGCAGGGCATGGAGAGTTTAGACGTGACCGCTGCCACCCATTGCTCCCGTGACGCTGCAGCGCTCGGCGCCCTGCTGAAGCTCTGCAGCGGCTGGCAGAAAGCCAAGGCCATCGTGCAGGGCCAGTGCACCCTGGTGTCTCGCTCCCGCTTCGAGGTCGACGTCGGCTACCACGTGGACATGATCGCTGCTTTCAAGCAGATGCCTTCCAAGCACTATGGTGAATGTGAACCGAATGTGAACCCAAATCAAATCAAATGTTATTTGGTCCTCTGTGGCTCAGTTGGTAGAGCATGGCGCTAACAACGCTTAGGTCGTGGGTTTGATTCCTGCTGGGACCATATATACTCACTGCAATGTAAGTCGCTTTGGATAAAAGCGTCAGCTAAATGGCTTATATATTATATTATTATATATATTACATTATATATATTATTTGTCACGTACATCGCAAACAGCCGTAATTGACACAGTGGAATGCTTTGGGATCTTGCTTCTCACTCAACAACAATCGACAACAATCAACAATCAGTAATACTAATGTAATATAATATATTAATGAATAAAAGTGACAGTAGTGCATAAGGGCGTAGACTGAGTAGCAGCAGCTCCCAACCCCAGGAAGACTAGTGGTCGCTTAGGCAGGCAGCTAAATGGGAATCCTAATAAATAATAAAGGATATGGTTATTGATTTGTAGGTCTAGTTCTTGTTTATATTTTGTATGTTCATGCTGTTTCTTGGGTGGGTTTAGATTTGAAGACAAGGAAATGGAGTTTCTCGCTGGAGGATTACAAGAGACTCAGTGAGTATCATCAAGTGTGTTTGTGATGTGCACTGCACTCTCTGTGACTGCAGCCTTTAACCCACCAACTGCCAAAGGGTTCCAGAACACTCACTAGAGTGCCACGTGTTCTATGTGGTGTTTTACCTAGCAACAACACTTTGATTGGCTACAAAATTAAGCATCATCTTTTATGCCATTTTTGGTGAATGAAGTCACCCGTGGCACTCTGGAATGTTGACAGTTTGGGCGACTTTATTCACCCTCGGCACTGAACGAGTTAAGGAGCTAACTGGTCTGTGGTCCGTGTTTAGTGGACTCTCTCAGTGCCATGGCATCCGTGGAGGTTGAGCCTCTGCCCAGGGCTGTGATCCAGGCCTTCTCCGCCAGGTTTGATGGGAGTCCGGCCAAGCCCTCAGAGGTCCCTGAGGCAGACCTGTCCAGTATCGACCCGTCGCTAACAAGCAGCCTCATGCCTTTCCAGAGGGACGGTGTGGAGTAGGTGCCACCCACCAATTAATACTTTTATACCCACTTACTGTTTAGCCTCCGGTCTTATCCGATCTGTGTACGCTTCAGCCAACTCTTGATAGTGGGGGAGGGAGGGGGAGGGGGGGGGGAAGAAAATAACATGCAGGCTGTTTAATCTCTACTCTTACTGTTTGAGGGAAGCCATCTTCTTGTTGTGGTGTTGTTGGCCCTCCTCTCTAAAGCCGTTGCATTGTGTGTTTTTCACGGTGATATATTTGCATGTTTTTCATTTGGAGACATGTTGTTGTTGTTGTTTTCCCCTGCAGCTTTGCTGTGCACCAGGAAGGCAGGCTTCTCCTGGCGGACGACATGGGTCTGGGGAAGACGGTCCAGGCCATCTGCATCGCTGCCTTCTACAGGAAGGAGTGGCCCTTGCTCGTGGTTGCCCCCTCGTCTGTCCGGTTCACCTGGGCAGAGGTGCGACATCGCCGTCTATTATGTTGTTAGCTAGCTTTAGACTCTGGCGTTCGTGAAATGATCAATTGCCTATTCTTCTGAAGTGTGCCTCAGTGCCAGATAACAGACTCGTGGAAGGGGAGATAATTGAGGTATTTAGAGTTTGCCTCTCCCTTGATGCTTTCTGGAGTGTCTGTTGTGTTGTTCTTTCCATTTAGGAGGAAGCTGGCAAACTGCCATCCTGGGTCTGCATTAATGCGATAGGCACTCTGTCAGGGGTGTAGTCAGTGTGTATCGCTCGTCCCCCGGGGACAGAATACCTATTCCTGACACGTCACCGGGTGTGGAGTCTGAGATGTTTCAAGCTAAGGCGACAACTGGGAACTTAGTGGCTTAAAGTGCTCTGTTTAAAGCATTCAAATGCCATCCCAGAGGTGCTGCGACACTCTGTGAGGTAATTTATCTCCAGGAAGAAAGACTGCAATATTGAATCGCAGGCATCCATTGGCGTGTCTCAAGTGGCCCGCCGGTAATTTCAACGATGAATCGTTTTCGGCCTGGAACACGGATGAGGTTTTAAAGGAATTTGCTGCATATGTTTATTAACCTACTTTGTGAAATGTGTCTTTATCTGTGAAATATTGGATTCACTTGAGAATCTCGGCCTGTATAAAATCTATGAAATCTCTTTGCTCTGCAGCGTCAAGTGTAACGTGTCTGCTTCAAGCATTTGTCCTCGCCTAAATCCCCTTCCAAATCCCGCTGCGTCTCTGGTACGTTAGGGATCGCATGTCAGTTTTCTCCCTCATCTCTCCTTATCTGTTGTGATCTGCTTAATGAGGTCCCACAACAGATCTGCATCGGCCCTCACTACTGCTGACAAGCTGGAGCAGGGGTTCCTCGTAGTGGGTGCATCTGAGCTAATCTCCTCATCAGGTCTGTAGTCAGAGATGAGAGGCTAACCGAAGCGCTATCTGTCTAGACAGCCAGTAAGCGAACATCTTGATGTAATTGCTCTTGTTAACAACGTTAACGTTGTTCTTCTCCCTGCATGCAGCCAGATGCACTCTGAAATACTGGAGAAGTAACTTTATGAGTTCAAACCCGCGTCGGCAGAGCGAGAGGACGTGGACTGTCAAAAGAATTTGGGTCGTTGGATGAGGCCGTTCTCTGTGTGATGGCTGTGGATCATCATGGTCACATTGAACAATTGTGAAGGGGAAATCTATGGAGCGAAACACTACCTTACAAAATTGGATCTTTGTAAATATTTTCCATGGAGTCCATGAGAACATTAATGAAGTTATTATTCTGATATTACTCATATATTATAGAGCCCTCCATAAGTATTGGAAAGATGAAGCATTTTGTCTTCTTTTAGCTCTATACTCCAACAGTTTGGATTTGAAATCAAACAATTACTATGGGGTCAAAGTAGAGTTGTTCAATGTTTTTTTTTATTTTTTATTTCAGATTGCTTTCACCATTTAGAAAGTACAACATATTTTTAAACATACTCCACTTTTTCAGGGCTCCAAAAGTAATGGGAAAAATTATATAATGTCCAAATAAAGCACTCATGTTGGTCAACAGTCCATTGCATGCAATACATTGACCCCGTCAGATGCTGAGTATATTCTGAGCTGATGCTCGTACTTCAGCAGACAAGATGTTTCTGTACACTTCAGAATTCATTCTGCTGCTGCCGTCAGCAGTTGCATCATTAATGAAGACAAAAGAGCCAGTTCCACTGGCAGCCATACATGCCCAAGCCATAACACCCCCTCCACCAAATTTCCACACTTTACACTTGCCATCCCTCTGGTACATGTTAATCTCTGTCTCAACTGTCCACAAGACCTTTTTCCAGAACTCTGCAGGCTTTTATTTAGCAAACTGTCTCTCCATCCAGTTTCTGCTGTTGACTAGCGGTTTACACCTCAGATTTTTCAGCCCAAATAAGGGCACTGCCTGTGGTGTTGTTTTCTTTCTGAATTGCTCACACACTCTGAATGGATCGGTCACGTGGTCTCCACTAAGCTGCGGGCGTTTGTCATTGTTGTTTAGTTATTCCCTTCACATTCGGCTGTGAAGACAATCTGCTATGAAAGGCCCTTTGGAAGTCTTTCCACCGCTGACCTCTAAAGCGGAGGCCCTTGCCCCTGTCGTCTCTCACTGCGTGACACCTGTCCTCCGCAGGCCTTCCGGCGCTGGCTGCCCTCTGTGTGCGCTGACAGCATCAACGTGGTGGTGAAGGGGAGGGACAACCTGCGCGCCGGTCTGGTCAACATCGTCAGCTACGACCTCCTCAGTAGGATGGACAAACAGCAGCCGGCCACCCCCTTCAATGTGCTCATCATGGTGAGTTGGGGGCGGGGGGGGGGGGGGGGGGGTCTGCTCTGCTCTGCTCTGGCATCCTGGGATTCTGTGGATCGGGATGCTGGGAAAAGGACGCTGTGTCACTCCTTCGCGGTCCATCCAATGTGCGTGACTGGAAGAGCAGACTGGATATGTAAATTGAATTGTCAGAAGTGGCTTGACCCCAGAAGCGTACTGTAGTGACGAGCAGTTTTCATCTGTGTGTGCTCAATTACACAGACTCTGCTGTCAATTCTGCTCTGTCTATGGCTAGTGAGGTGTGTTGATTGGTTGTGCTGTCATCCTTGTAGGATGAGTCACATTTCCTGAAGAACATAAAGACGGCTCGTTGCAAGGCTGCCCTGCCCCTGCTGAAGGTACCCTGCTGTTGATGAGCCTCCTCCTTACCTCTTACTGTTGTTCTCTTTGAATGCTTCAAGACGTATTGTATCATGAAGACCTATTGCATATAATAAAAAAAAAAAACAAGCCATTTAAATAAATCTTTTTCAAGAACAATTATTCAGTCAGGACACTTACGTCGGTTTAATACGTTTAATGAAAATGGTAATACGTTAGGTTTGGTGTAATTGGATGGCTCTGATATAGCTCCCCGCCTGAAATGAAACACCATTAAATACAATATTATAAGGCGGGGAGCCCATAAACTTCTCAAACCCCCTGTAGGTAGATAAAACACAGAGCCAACCTACAGGTGGAAGCAGGGGCGGTGGGTCGGACGACCAAAATGGACCAAAATGGAACAACTGCTCAACCGTGGTGGAGTGTAGCCACTCAGCTCTTAAAGCCTGGTCCCGTGAACATGTGATGTTTGCTTCTTCATAGGTGGGCTCAGCTGTCAGTCACCTGACACCTGTCAGTCACCTGACACCTGTCAGTCACCTGATGGCCAGCTGCCCTCTTCTTAAAGTGTCCTGCCTGAACCTACGTAGACTCTGACGTTCTCTTCCTGACCACACCCTGTCGTGTTCTTCACCAGTCTCTCTCTTGTGTCTCAGGCAGCTAAACGGGTGGTCCTGCTATCAGGGACCCCTGCCATGTCCAGACCCTCGGAACTCTACACCCAGATCCTGGCGGTGAAGCCCAAACTGTTCCCACGCTTCCATGAGTTTGGGACACGGTACTGTGATGCCAAACAGGTACATTAAAGGGGAGGTTTACCCTAAATAGATGTTGATGTTTATTTCTGGTCAGTCCAGCCATGCATACCGTCTCCAGCTATCATCATTTCGCAGCTGTATCATAGCTATCAGAATGCTAGGTCTGTGTTTACTTCCTTAGGTTTTTGAAAACACAATTTTTTGTCAATGTGTAAAAACTCCATGTGTCTGACTGACTAGAAATGACCTACAAGGCCCTATGTCCTAATGCAGGCCTACTATGTATCTTAACGTTCACTACTGAATGAGCCAGTGTGTCTAGGACAGTAAGCCTACACAGTGTTAAAAAGCCATTCATCTGACTGGCGTTTGCTTTGCTGAGGTCTGCAGCTTGGCTTGAAGTGCCTGATTGAGAACATCTCCTGGTAGCAGAACAAGCTTCTTTACATCACAATGCTGTGAAATTCCACTTTAAGCCTTTGCTAAACCTGGCTCCCCTCAGGTGGCCTGGCTCCCCCCAGGTGTCCTGGCTCCCCTCAGGTGGCCTGGCTCCCCTCAGGTGGCCTGGCTCCCCCCAGGTGTCCTGGCTCCCCCCAGGTGGCCTGGCTCCCCTCAGGTGGCTTGGCCTCCCCTCAGGTGGCCTGGCTCCCCTCAGGTGTCTTGGCTCCCCTCAGGTGGCTTGGCTCCCCTCAGGTGTCTTGGCTCCCCTCAGGTGGCTTGGTTCCCCCCAGGTGGCTTGGGTCCCCCCAGGTGGCCTGGCTCCCCTCAGGTGTCCTGGCTCCCCTCAGGTGGCTTGGCTCCCCCCAGGTGGCTTGGCTCCCCTCAGGTGGCTTGGCTCCCCTCAGGTGGCTTGGCTCCCCTCAGGTGTCCTGGCTGCTGCATTTGTGTGCGTCGTTATTGTTATATTTGGCTGGGACTGAAAGAGCCTAAGTGTGTATACAAGATATAATGACTGGGATTATCCCTTCTCCCTCGCTCCCCTGGCTTACACTGTGTCTTGTTTACAGTTCTCTGAAAAGTATTTCAACAAACATTGGAAGGATTATGATACAAGATTGGAGTGTGATACATATCCCTCCCAAGGCTTGTGCTCCTGTTGTTGGGATTGGGATGTCATGGTAACGTTGTCAGTGGATGAATTTTATTCAAATTTCCGTCAACTGTTCAGGAATAAAATGGCTCATTATATAGATGTTTCTACCACTTGCCTTTCATGTCCTTTTCCTTTGCTGCCTGCATCCCTGGTCTCTAATCCTGGTCCAGGTCTGTATGGACTTCAGCCAACACCTCAGTCGTTGTCATGCCAAACACGATGGACATTCAGAGGGATCGGCTAAAGCACATACACATCCAGGACCAGGCTACTACTTTCTACTATCTCTCTCTTTGTCTTGCGCTCTCTCTCTCTCAATCTATCTATCTCTCTCTCTCTCTCTCTCACTCTCTCTCAATATATCTATCTCTCCCTCTCTCTCTCTCTCTCTCCCTCCCTCTCTCTCTCTCTCTCTCTCTCTCTCTGTCTTGCTCTCTCTCACTCTCCCCCTCTCCCTCTCTCTCTCTCTCTCTCTCACTCCCCCCCCCCTCTCTCTCCCCTGCAGCTTAACTGGGGCTGGGACTACTCGGGTTCGTCTAACCTGGGCGAGCTGAAGCTTCTGCTGGAGGAGTCCCTGATGCTGCGGAGGCTGAAGTCCGAGGTCCTTTCCCAGCTCCCCGCCAAGCAGCGCAAGGTTGTCACCATCACCACCGACGGCGTCAACGGCCGCACCAAGAACGCCCTGTCGGCCGCCGCCAAGGAGCTGGCCAATGGAAAACACAACGTGAGTTTGGGGACGGGGCCAGGGTCGTGGGTGGGGGGGTGGTCTGGGGGGGGGGGGGGGGGGGGAGTGTGTGAGGGTAATTATTGGAAAATGCTTGCGTGACTAGCTTTTTGGAGTCAAAACCTTTACTCCATAAGAGACAAGGAAGTAGAACGAAGAGAGTTTGGAAAACGTAAATACTACAAATGACCTTTTTACTATTTAAAATGTTGAATTTTAAATGAAAAGCAAGGAGTCTCCAGAGATTGTAAACATCTAAGCATGACACCTGTTTATGTGCATTTCTAAATATTTATGCCAAATATCTTGTTAAGCTGCATCTTCTGTCATCTTTTATCTCTTGTGTTTGCTTCTGTGAATCTTCAGAAGATGAAAGAGAAGGAGGCTCTTCTGGTCTTCTTCAACCACACAGCAGAGGCCAAGATTCGAGCAATCATGTGAGTTTACTGTTGAGGATAATTCACCAGGAAAGCAGCCGTTAACAGAGAAACAAGTCAGGCCAATGTGTTGATTATGACCCTGTTCAATAAGAGCTTTTAATCAATACTGTTACAAGAGGATTGTAGAGAGGATGCCCTTTTAAACAGATCAGTGGTTTAGCGAATTTCCCCTTTGGGATCAATAAAGTATCCTCTCGTCAGCGGAGGCTGGTGGAGGCAGAAATTGGAGGATGGGCTCATTGTAATGCACGGCGTGGAACGAGGAACACGTGTTTGATACCATTCCTCATTCCATTCCATGCATTACAATGAGCCCGTCCTCCGATTTCTACCCCCGCCAGCCTCCCCCCGCGTCTCCTGTAACGTTGTTGTCTGTGTGTCTGTCAGGGAGTACATCATGGACATGCTGGAGTGCAGGGAGAAGTTCCTGGTGTTCGCCCACCACAAGCTGGTCCTGGACAGCATCACCAAACATCTGGGCGAGAAGGTGAGGATGACCCACTCACGTCAAAACGGAGTAACACAGGGTTCTTTTACAGAAGATGAACCAGAACAAGATGATACTCTGTTTGCATTCAAAAATATTGCTCTTCCGGAAAACCGCGTTTCTGATGTGCCAGAAGTGATTTATTTTCTCTTGTTGTGTTGTTGTTCTTAACAGGGTGTCAACTATATTCGCATTGACGGATCCACGCCCTCTGCAGATCGCCAGCTCCTGTGTGACAAGTTCCAGTCTACAGACAAGAGCTGTGTGGCGGTGCTGTCCATCACAGCTGCCAACATGGGCCTCACCCTCCACTCTGCTACCCTGGTGGTCTTCGCTGAGCTGTTCTGGAACCCAGGGGTGAGACAGGCCACTGCCTAACTCTAACCCTAAGACAGGCCACTGCCTAACCCTAACCCTACCACAGGCCACTGCCTAACCCTAACCCTGTCCACTGCCTAACCTGAACCTCAACCTCTGTTTGGTACTGTGTCTGCTTTTGTAGTGGAGGTGGTTCACAGTCTGGTGTAGCCTCACGAGCTGTGGCTTCACTATCTCTCCTCCTCCACCCTCCCAGGTGCTGATTCAGGCAGAGGATAGAGTTCATCGTATCGGACAGACCAGCAACGTGGACATTCACTACCTGGTGGCCAAAGGAACTGCTGATGATCACCTATGGTAATTGTAGTCCTGTCTCATCGCGGACCAGAAGAACTACAATATCCATAAGTCCCTCTACGTGTTTCCTCGTTACCATGTGTGGTACTGTACATGGCTCACTAAACCTCTTCCCTCCTTTTCGGTTCAATCTAGGCCGATGATCCAGGAGAAAATGAATGTTTTGGAGCAGGTCGGCCTCTCAGAAACAAACTTCTCTGAAAACGCGGATATGGCCAGTTTCCGCTTGAAGGTGAGCTTTCTATGTGCAGGTAGCCTAGAGGTTAGAGAGGCCGGCCAGCAATTGGTAGATCGCTGGTTCGATCCCCACCCCAGGAGGGAGCCGGATGCTTGCCGGTGACTGGAGGGTAGCTGGCATCATATCTAAGGTGCCTACCACTGCCGTTGTGCCCTTGAGCAAGGCAGTTAACCCCTAACTGCTCCAGGGGTGCCGACTATGGCTGACTCTGTGCCCAGAAGCATGTGTGTTGCTTGGAGGGGGGGGTAACTGACTTGCTCAAGGGCACAACGGCATGTGTGTTGTCTCGGAGTGCTCATAATAGATGGTAGTCTGTTGTACTCCTCCTTTGTGTCATTGTTGCCATGGTTGCATCAGGACCCCCAGCAGAGGACGATCACAGAGATGTTCCAGACGTCGTTCACGGAACAGGATGATGACATGGATGAAGCCATGTTACTGGAGGCTGCAAACGCTTGGGATGACGACGAGGACCCAGGAAGTTCTTCTCACCGTCAAGAAGGTTCTGTTGCAGAGAGCCCAAGCAAAAAGAGACGGATCGATGACTGTTTCCGCAGCTGATTGCTGGTGTAAACATAGAAATGTTCCCAAAGTATATAGTAGTTTGTATAGTATGTAGGAGTGCATGACGTTCTTGTAGATATAATACATCCCTTTACTCCTCTGCCCCCTATGCATTATTGCTAAAGCTTATTATCATGAGTGCTGTGCCTTTTTGATATTGAGTGTCATGTATGTAAATATCGATATTAGCCTACACATTTTATTCTATGAGGAAAATAAATAAATACATGTGGTTTCCTTTAAGTCCTCGGACTCTCAATCCTACTGCATTGAATTCAGCAGTTCTGTCCTTCTGTAGACGTGTGGATATGTTTCAGAAGATGAAGGTGATACTGTAGAAGCCACTGAACCAGGAGCTGCCAAATGGAATGCTGAGGGAATTATTGCTCAGCATTCAGAACTTGACTGGTTACTATGGTTACAGAGGATGCTGGCTCAGTATTCCAAACAAAACATTTTTCTGGATTGCATCACGCCAGGACCTAAAAAAAACTGTGGTTTTGGAGAGAGACCTCATCCAATTTGCACCTCAAAGTGAGTAGCTGGCAATGCATTTGCTGTGTCTTATCTTTTGTGTGACGTGCCTACCTACCTGTTTTGCCTCTGACTTGTTTTGAAATTCACAAACTGCACTGCTTGGAGCTGCTGTGTTGGAAGCTAACCAGTGTTTTCCTACACAGACAAAGCCACAATTACCTAGGCTATACTATACAGGGCTGTTACTGCCAATTTCTTGATCAAAGCAGGTTTTGAAACCAGTCATTTCGAAGAACGGTTTGCTGCCTCCTGCGTGTCTCTTCATTATTGCTGCCAAAATCAAAACTCTTGTCATTGCACTGCATGAAAGATCAATTCTATGCCATTCTTGAGTAAATCAAATCAAATCTTTTAATGGTAATTTACACAATATACAGGATACAACGTAATTAAATGCTTTAGGGTAAGCAACTCTGCAACAATCAAACAATATACATTTGCAGTACAATGTCATAATAATAACAAAACGAGGGAAAAAATTATAATAGCAAAACAATGGCGATAATTAACAGTAATGGTATCTGACTTATACTGACGTTCTTCTATTCAGCTTGAAATAAGTTGCCAGCTTTTCCATTGTGTCATGTGTCTTCACAGGTGAACACTTTATTACAGACATGGTCGTAGAATTACCCAAGGATGTCTCGTATCTGTATGAAAGACTCTTCTCCAAGCTTTCAGATGAAGGCTTCTATGATGTCTGGAGCATCGGAGGCTTCCTGGTCCTCTTCCTTTTCTGCACTATAGCCATTACTCTGATTCTGGCCGTGGCCTTCAGCTTCTGTTGTAGCTGGTGTTTTGAGCTGCCTGTGATAAAAAGCTCTCTCGATGTACTGATGTCAGCAAAGTCCAAAGACATCTCCAGCCCAGAGCTTTCAGTCCCAGGGATAATAGAGGTGGAAGCAGGGAAGGAGTCACCACCTGTGGAGGAAGAAGCAAAGAGTGCTGAGAAGGTAGCGCAGAAGGACCGCAGGTCGAAGGTTATGTCAAAGTTCACCGCTGGAAACATCAAGAGGAAGAGCAGAAGACTATCGAAACTCACACAGAGAAACCCGACGCTGTAGAGAGGTGGATCTCAAAGAGCAATGTTACAATATTTACATATTTACTTTAAAGTTTGACTCCCTTTTTGATATTGGTGTTAGGCCCTTTTGTATGAGTGTGTTTCTAGTTGACAACGTTATCACTGATTCACTGTACTGAAGAAAAAAGTTCAAAACATTCAGCACCAGGGAGATTTTTTTAAATGAATAAATACGTTCTTGACGTGTCATTGTTTCTTTGAAAAAGTCAAAGAAAGTACATTTTAAGCAGTTATTTTTAGTCTTTGAAAAGGATTGAGGACAAAATAATATTTATTTCACAATTCACATTTTTTTAAACAATTTAATTTTGTTGTTTTTTCCACATACTGTACCTAAAAGACATGGAATTGGAGGTAAATGGTTCAGTCTATCTGTTGATCAGGGTCCTGGATCTCTGTTGTCTGTGGACTGAGTGGGTTTGAGACAGATGTCTGATCTCCTGTGAAAATAGGAGGAAAATAACCAATTCACCTGAAATACACACATACACACGTAGGTCTATATGCAGTCATCAAGCTAAATCAATCATATTTTAGATCCTCTGTATTAATCCTCCAGTATATTAGATTATTTTAGGATATCATCTTACCATCTCCTTGACTGCTCAAGACACTACCAGTTGTGTCCCCCTTCTCTGAGGCGGATGAGGTCTCCTCTGGGCGCCCAAGTTGGCTCTCAGAAGCTTCGCTGTCTAGACCGACAGTTGTTGTCTCTGCATGAGAGAGGTACAACAATGTTCTCCTAATGTATAGTTGAATACTCAAGACCGTGTGATATCATGAATTCTTTCATTCATTAATTCCTCCAACTTACCTGGACATCTTGGCTCAACTGGATTCTCTGTATTGTCAGATATTTCTGTATGCACGTCATCTGCAAAACTGTCTTGCTCCCTTTCTGCAAGAAAACATTCTGGATATTTACCATTAAATCCACACCTTTCTAAAAAACCAGGAGTGACGGGTGTGACATTCACTTTAATTTCCTAAGAAAGGTCACATTCTCTGCGTGCATAAGCGGAACATCTGCACCAAAATAAAGGTTATGCTTTATTTTGAACTGCTCTGCAGTAAAGTGGTGTGTTATCAAGATCTTCTGCTTGACTCACCATTTAGGGAAACTGGTTCGAGTGTATTATCCGTTTTGTGAAGTGCTCCCAATGAACAAAAACATTTTTATGAATTGTTGAAATACTATAAATCAAATATACAGGGTTTTTAAAATTTTAAAAAAAAATGTTTTATTCTATTTCATTGTGAATTGTGATTACCTGGAGGGGCGGGGTCTGAGTCCCCGTCACTGTTGTGGTCTCCGCCCGGGGCGATGTCACCAAAGATGAAGTGTATCTTGTCGTCAGCGTGTTGCTGGCTGGATGAGCCGTGCACAGAGTTGTGGAGGATGTCCGTGGCGAAGCGAGCCCTCAGGGACTCTGGAGCGGTCTCCTTGGCCTGGCCGGGGTCTGTAGGACCCATCATAGACCTCCACTCCTCCACAGCGTTCTCCTTGGTGAGGACCAGCATCGTACAGGGGCCACTGGGACAGGGAGACATGCAGTTGGACGGTACAGTAGACGTGATCAGAGGCCTAGAGTACTCTACTGTGTACTGCAGTGCATGTGAGGAGTGAAGTCTTCCACGTGTTCCACCCTAAAGCTACTGTACACCATCAACTACTCCAGCTTATTATTATTAAATTACCCTGTGGGGCGCTTAGTGGTGTAGCACACTAATGCGTATACCACGTAATCGCAAGGTTCCTGGTCCGATTCCGACCCTCGACCTATCTCGCATGTCGTCCCTCCTCTCTCTCCCATCCTTCCTGTCAATCTCTACTATCTCTATCCCAATAAAGCAGAAATGCCCTAAAAAAACATATTTTAAAAAGAAACGTAACGTAACGTTAGCGTTTAAAATGATACCGCTTGAGAGTAACGGCTGAGGCCAGGCAGCACCCATTCTCCTGTCCACAGTATCCGGACACAGTTGCGTAACAACCCAATAGATGTCGGGGCTAATAGGATCTGAAGACATGCCGGGAATCTAGACGTGCACTTCAAAGAAAATGAAATTGAGGTGGACTTGTGGACCCTGGCCCGAGGGCTAGCTCTTTTAATGCAAAGCTGTACGAGGACGAGCGTGTTAAAGGTCGACCGCAGCTGCGGTGGCATTAGAAACGGGGCGAGGGCCGCCGGGTCAGCCGAGCTGTCTTCCCTCGCCCTCCTCCGGCTCCGCGTCCGGAACTAACCGGCACATGAACTCCACTAGCTGACCGAAGAAGGGCTTGTCCTGGTGCTCCCTGTAGAACTCCTCCGCCATCTCCCTGGACAAGACCGCCTCCTTCAGCCTCTGGATGGAGAAACCTCCGGCCCGGATCTCCTCCAGTATCTCCTCTGTGGGGGAAGGGGTGGGAGTTAATGTCCTGCACGACTGGCTACGGACCGGTGTTGTTGATAGTGCTCCTTTTAGTATTTTCTCCATCTTCACTCGTTCCCAAAATCCTATTTTTACATTTATCTTATATCTCATACAAATGTCTTTTTTATGCCATTTCCTTTTCCATAATTGTGTTTTCCACCCATAACCAGTACCAACAGCACTGAAGGGCTGAAGTAAACATGCTGTATATAAACAAAGTACATTGTAATGTGGTCCTCTGTGGCTCAGTTGGTAGCGCATGGCGCTAACAACGCTTAGGTTGTGGGTTTGATTCCCGCTGGGACCATATATACTGAATGTATGCACTCACTGCAATGTAAGTCTCTTTGGATAGAAGCGTCAGCTAAATGGCTTATATTGTTATATACAGTATGTTGTCATTATCAGTGATGCAGCACCTCTATGTTCCTCCATGGCGTCAGGCTTGATGACGGCCAGCGTCTGCTGTCTGGGGAAGAAGAAGTCAATCTCCCGCTCCGCCTCTTCCTGGCTTCCACTGCCATGGAGCTGGTTCAGGGGCTCCGCCTCCACCACAAACTGAGCCCTCAGGCTGAGAGGAGGGGCACACAGGGAGACATGCACAGTGAGGGGAACATTTCATTTCTGTTTTATTTAGGATTTGCACACACACACAATACCAAAACGAGAGACAAAATGAAAAGGCGAAGTGTGCAGGGGAGGTTAAGAAACCTGGTAGGGCTTGTCGAGAAGCCCCTCCCCTAAAAAGGACTAGAATAAGAAGCATGAACACGATGAGAGGACATGATATACTGTCACTGCTTTTAAGGGAAATGTGATGATACTGATTGACCCACCAGTCAGGCTCCTCCTCCTTGGCCCTGCCGATGTCTTTAGGACCCAGGAGGCTCCTCCAATGCTGCACAGCCCCCGTCCTGGCCAGAGCCAGAGCTAGTACTGGCCCACTGCACGCACACACACACACACACACACACACACACACACACACACGCGCACACACACGCACAGATACACAATGATGAGCCTTTGAAATATCATCATGTTGCCTATGAACAGTATGCGCAGGATAGTACATGATTTGTGTATATATAGAATATAGGCTAGTACTTATCAGTGTGTATATAATATATTTTGTGGTGTTATTTACTAAACTAGAGCCAAAAAATTAACATAATGTTGTGTAATCATGATTCCAGTTGAGTGCTTTTGAGCTGTCGGATCATGTCTATTTGTGACCTTGGATTGATACACGCATGCACACACACACACACGCACACACACACACACACACACACACGCACACACACACGCACACACACACACACACACACACATGCACGCAGGCACGCACATGCAGGTTCTGTGGTGTTTGATGGGACGGTTACCTGGTCATGTTGCGGAGCAGCGCAGGGAAGTAGTCCTGGTCAACGTGCTGCTCGTAGAACTGTCTCACCTGCTCCTCTGTCAGCACCACCTCTCTCTGGAGGGCCACCGTGAAGCCAGCCTCACGGACACGGGACACAATCTCCTCTGGAAAACACACAAAACATAGCTTTGGTCAGATACATGATATTGAGGAAAGAATGATGATACAATTTGTATTCAACACCATTTCCTACTTCCTCAACTTCCAGTGGTCTAACCTGTAACAGGTAAACCTGTTTAGGAAGTTGATGAATAAATGACATGTTGAGCGTTCAGTGCATGGGTCTAACCCTAACCCTAACCCTAACCCTAACCCTACAGTACATTATGGGTCTGTCTACAGTACATTATGGGCCTATCTACAGTACATTATGGGTCTGTCTACAGTACATTATGGGCCTATCTACAGTACATTATGGGTCTATCTACAGTACATTATGGGTCTATCTACAGTATATTATGGATCTATCTACAGTATATTATGGGTCTATCTACAGTATATTATGGGTCTATCTACAGGACATTATTTCCACAGACAACGCAAAATGTCTGTCCACAAATCTGCCCTGCTGGCCTGCTACAGGCCTGCCCTGCTGGTACACTCAACCAGTGTGTGTGTGTGTGTGTGTGTGTGTGTGTGTATGTGTGTGTTGTAGTTGGCGCGTACACTACCTCGGCTGTCCCTGGCAACGTCGGGCCGGATCAGCGCCAGTGTCCTCTCCACACGCCCTTCCTCCCCGTCCTGCCCGGCTACGTAGGCGGTTCTGAAATTGGGGAAGAAGAAGGCCAGCTCCCTGCAGGCCTGATCACTGTCCTCGCTGCCGTGCACCGCGTTGAAGAGCGTCTGTGTGCCGTACTGCGCCCGCAAGCTGCAGCGGGAGAGGACGAGAGGGGGACAGATGGTCACTCTGCTGGGGGGAATGTTTGGGTGTGTCTGTTGGAGCTCGAATGTGTGGTTTGCGTACACTGTGCATGTCTGATTGCAACATATGTAGGTGTCAAGCACGCAGAGTTGTGGCTTGATGATGAAATCAGTATTTCTAGAGATGCCTCGAGAGATCAAAGCCCTCTTGTGGCCAGGTGATGTTACTACTACGCTTTTGTTATTGATTTATTATTATTATTATTATTTATTATATTCATGTTTTGAGTGGACAGTACCTCTCTGGTCTGTCCATCTTGGCTTCCTCATGGTTTGCTGGACCAATGAACTCCCGCCAGGCTGGAACGACATCGGCTGATTCGTCCACCTGGGACACCACCAGGACGTGGGAGGGCCCACTGGACATGAACTGGACCAGCTCCTCAAAACAAGCCTGTCAATCAACACCACACACACATCTGATTAGAAGACTAATTTTAGACCAAACACTTATGTACACAGTATTGAGTGGGGGTCCAGTGGTCTAGTACCATGGCCTGGGGTGGTCCAGTGGTCTACCACCATGGCCTGGGGTGGTCCAGTGGTCTAGTACCATGGCCTGGGGTGGTCCAGTGGTCTACCACCATGGCCTGGGGTGGTCCAGTGGTCTAGCACCATGGCCTGGGGTGGTCCAGTGGTCTAGCACCATGGTCTGGGGTGATCCAGTGATCTAGCACCATGGCCTGGGGTGGTCCACCACAGAGCACACATATGTCCATGTCGACATGGGTTGGAAGCCGCCCATGTCCTGCTGACACACCCTCTCCTCCTTACTTCCTGTCTTTCTCTACTGTCTCTAGCCAATAAAAACCGAAGGAATACGACTGCCCCGCTCCCAAAAAAATAGGACTCTACCTGTCTCTGTCACTCTACCTCCGCTGTCTCTCTCACTCTACCTGTCTCTCTCACTCTGCCTGTCTCTCTCACTCTGCCTGTCTCTCTCACTCTACCTCCGCTGTCTCTCTCTCTCTACCTGTTTCTCTCACTCTACCTGTCTCTCTCACTCTGCCTGTCTCTCTCACTCTACCTGTCTCTCTCTCTCTACCTGTCTCTCTCACTCTACCCGTCTCTCTCACTGTACCTGTCTCTCTCTCTCTACCTGTCTCTCTCACTCTACCCGTCTCTCACACTGTACCTGTCTCTCTCACTCTATCTGTCTCTCTCACTCTGCCTGCCTGCTGCCTGTCTCTCTCACTCTACCTCCGCTGTCTCTCTCACTCTGCCTGTCTCTCTCACTCTACCCGTCTCTCTCACTCTACCTATCTCTCTCACTCTACCTCCGCTGTCTCTCTCTCTACCTGTCTCTCTCACTCTACCCGTCTCTCTCACTCTACCTATCTCTCTCACTCTACCTCCGCTGTCTCTCTCTCTACCTGTCTCTCTCACTCTACCCGTCTCTCTCACTGTACCTCCGCTGCCTTGTGGCGGTAGAAATCACGGGCCTCAGACTCGCTTAGTGTTCGCTCCTCATGGGCCAGAATCTCGAACCCTTCATCTTGAATCTGCCACAAGAAAGGAAGGAAACATTTGTGGTTGTAACTGTTTTTGTAAAATTACAAGCAGATGTTTCTCCTAACAGGTAAACAGGTAGGAGGTGATGGAGAAGATACCGCTGAAGAATGTAAAACCGCTGTGCTAATTGATTGAACTTGATCAGTGTTGTTCTTACCTTCATTATGATTTCGTTTGCTTTGCCATGAGCAACAGCGTCTGGTTTGATGATGGCTACTGTGTAGGATTTGCTGGCAGGAACTGAAAACAGAGCATATGAAATTGTCACTTAAGTTGGAAGTACTGAACACAGACAAAGAGGAACGGTAAGAAACAGTAAGATAGTACTCTTTTATTATATTT
>NC_139666.1:2444907-2462407 GCF_951799395.1 Argentina silus
CAGAAACACACAGACATGCACTGTAGACTCCAGAACCACACAGACATGCACTGTAGACTCCAGAAATACACTGTAGACTCCAGAACCACACAGACATGCCCTGTAGACTCCAGAAACACACCCGTGGGTCTGCGGGTTCATTGGCTAATTAGTCTGGATAAACTGCAGCTAGATGCAGGCAGAAATTAAATACATAAACAGCCATTTTATTATGATCTCTCTGAATAAAGTTGTGTGTGTGTATGCGCGTGTGTGTGTGCGCGTGCGTGCGTGTGTGCGTGTGCGTGTGTGTGTGTGTGTGTGTGTGTGTAAACTGACCAAGGTCTAGAGCACACCCCTCACACCAGCAACGTAGCTCACATTAATTGAACTGTTTAATTAATGTTCATGGCGTTTATGTTCATGGTGTTCTATGTTCATGGTGTTCTATGTTCATGGTGTTCTATGTATGTGGTCCAGCTTCCAAGTGTGACGTTCCTCTATGAAGGGTGTGTCTGTTCAGAGAAGCCTGGAAATGACATTACTACAGCATTCCTCTCCAAGAGGGCAGTGTTGTCTCAGCTTTCAGCTCTCTCCTGGTCGGCACGGTAACATAGGGAAAGACCACGGACTCTACTAGAAGAGATTTTAAACCTCTTCTTAAAACTCATTTTTATAGACTAGCCTTTAAGCGATGCTGCCCTTATTCCTTTTAAAAGTGTTGTGGTTTACTGTTATTTTTGTTTTTATTTGCATATATGATTTGCATTATGTTTTATCTATTTATAGATAAAAGGTGCTACATAAATACCTTTTATTATGATTTATTATTACATACTACTGGTTATATATGGTCCATTGAGTTTTTGAATATAATCCCTCATTCACCATCATCCATCACCATCATCCATCACATTCATCCATCACAGTGATGACATCCAAAATATTCTACTGCTGACTGATTTGTTGAGTCATTTGATATCACCCACATTCCGCGCTGAGGACAGGAGAAAGCGTTTTTCAGCATGGGTGTTGAACCAGGACAGACACAGCGTGTGGCTGAGGGGCATGGTGACAGTGGACTGATGTCCAAGGAGGAGATAGTGATGGCCTCTGTATGTTCTGCATGCGCTTTATTAATTTCTGCCCCGCCTATGTCATTGCCCTGATCTCTATCTCTATTTTATCTCTATCTCTATTTTATCTCTGTCCACCACTCAGAGTGCATCACACTAATCAACATCCTGCTGCCATGCAAACAGGTGGTGATTGGTCCACTGATCTCTTAACGTCAATAGAGAATGGACTCTAGCTTTGGGGGACGGAGAGAGTGAGAGAGAGAGAGAGACAAAGAGAGAAGGTAAAGAGGGAAGGAGTGGGTAAGACAGAGAGAAAGATAGTGATTGACTGAGAACTCCCCAGAAATAGATTCTTTCATATCCCCAGCAGCAACGGCGGCAGAAGACCCCATCATAAAGGAAGTCATCTGCATCTAAATAAAGACAGCCAGTAGCGTTGTCAGAGTCCATTAACCAAATTGCCATATTTGATAAATGCATCCAGCCAGTGCCTCTTTATTTTGATTTATTGGGACAAACAAGCCCGGAGCTAAGGGGTTTATTTGCTTTTCTAAACAGGCAGACGCAGTGTGATGTGAATATCTTGACAAAGGATTCTAACAGCAAATATATTCTGATGCAAATGATGATGTATTCATGCTTTGTGCTTCCCTTTCCTGCGAAAGTGGATGGTGTTTTTAATCAGCTAGATAATGTTTTTGTCACAAAATCATTCCAGGCACTAAGGGCCATTTAGAGTGTGTGTGGAAATCATGAATACTTTCAAATGAGTGACAATAGCATGCAAAATGTGGACGTGCTTAGCATTTTTGCCACTGCAGAGTTAATTGTAGAGCCTAAAAAAAAAATACTGTAGAGCCCAGGGCTGATATTTCATCAAAGTCACTATGGAGTCTCTCCCTAGCCGAACCGTGATGGCCCAGGCTGACATGTGACCTTGCGGTGACTTTGGAGTAACCACCTCACACTGACGTCGAGACAGCTCCACTTTCCTTCAGTTTCAACACAGGATGGCCCGTCAATCCTTTGCATTATTCAACACCAGTGCCCCCAGTAATGTTCATTTCCCTAGGCTGTCACGCTCTCCCCCCGAAACCATAAAGACCGTTTACGCCTTGACTGAGAAGTAGACCTGTGTGTGTGTGTGTGTGTGTGTGTGTGTGTATGGATAGTAGAGGGTTTCCAAGGCAGGTAATACTCCCTGCACATATATCCATAATCTACCTATCATTGACGTTCTTGAGTCATGATATCTCCTACACAGATTTGTTTAACCGTGGTATGTGAAAAGTCTAGGCCTAAAACATAGCTTTGTTTGAGCGAGATGTTAAAATGTTCATCTGTTAGGATAGGATTGGATACATGGGATGTTTTTTTGGTTGTCGTTTTTTTTTTCATTTTTTTTTTTTTACAGTAAATGAAGACATTTTATTGCATGTCCCCCCCCCCCCAACATCCTACAGCTTATTGGATAACGTAGGATTATCAGTGTAAACCAGAGGGGTCAGTGGAGGACAGCTTCATTCTATCAGGCCGACGCCAATGTGATTATGGTACACTGCTGATGTCAGCCTTCAGAAATCCACTGCTCCCCCCTGAGGACAATCTGATTATGGCAGGGCAGCGTGCTCCGCTCTGTGCCGGTGTGATTACAGCGATAATTACAGAGTGATAACTAATACAGCTCTCCTTCCCCTTGCCCGAGAGACAGTTCTGAAGAGTGGCAGCATGTTTTAGAAAAGGGGCTATATATATCGGGCTCCGGCATACTGTTGAAAAATCTGTTACAGGCTCTGACTATTACAGAGATATGACCATGGTGCCTTTCACGGCAAGTTATTTCAGATCCAATTTTCTTAGCCGTGAGTGGGAGCAGTAAGACACATTTTTGTATGATGAGTCTGCTACATTTGAGTGTCCAACAGTGGAAAACGGGGGGGGGGGGGGCTTTACAACATCAAATGAGATAAGAAGGAGGAGGAAGCCACAGTGTATATTTATTTCTAAACCTTCCTTTTGGATCAGAAGAGCCATGAAATAAGAATACTCTGCCTGTCGTTCCTCAGTAGTTTGGCCGTTGGCTATCTCTTTCGACTGGACAGACAGTACACAGACAGATAAAAGGGCCTCTCCCCTTCTGTGAATCAGAAATGCCAGAAATGGTAACATCTCCCCGACCTAATCAAAAGATAAACAATAATCCTGAATTGTATAAAGAAATAATGCTAGAAATACGCTTTACCCATTGATTGGACAGTGGTGTAGAGTACGGATATGATCATTAGTATGCGTGATGTGAGCTGCATTGGAGCAGTGAGATGAGGTGTGATCACAGTGAGGCGCTGAACCCTTGAGCACATATCGATAACAGACCTGCCCCTCTCCACGACTCTGACCCCACCATCAACACCCTCGGGATGCTTCTCCACAACCTTATCAATCTACCAGATAGGCGCCCGTCCGGCCGAGATGACTGTCTAATATTGATAACGGAGCATGTTGCCCCCAAAAAACAGAACGCCCTCTCCTGTATCTGTCGGTTATGAGAGAGAAGAAAGGGGGAGTAGTGAAAAAAGCAGGAGTTATTAAACGGATTAGGAGTTATCTTCAGCGCCGCGTGTAATTGGTTTTTGTGTTATCGTTGTTCCATTGTCTGATAGCTGCTAATTGAAAATCCCAGTTTATTAGCAGGGAGACAGTCAGCAGAGAAATGTAGGATTGTGGTTTAAAAGGTCTTGTTTGAGTTTGATTGCCTCCCGAATGATTATAGATAATGGCTTGTTTTTTTCCCCCGCGGCTTGCAGTTTTTCTATCCGTTTTAAATCCCTTGACATTTTTTCTCTTTGTTTATTTATTTCTTTGCCCTTTTGCAGCGAGTCTGAGGGGAGGCAGGACTGTGTGAAATTCCACACTCGTGCATTTGCTGTAATCGATTTCGATTTTGGGTTTCTCGTTATGTGCTTCTTACGGATGTTTTAATGTCTCAAAGTCAATTTGCCTGTCTTGATGCTCCACTCAAACCATTTGTACACGAGCAGCGTTATTAAGTAGGTTTTATGGAGAAAAGGGCATTACAATCTCATGCATCAGACCTGAATACTTCAGGATACTTTCAAACCCATTAATCATCCTCTACATTTGGGTCTCAACAAAGTACCGCAGCAAAACTGGCTTTTAATACTGCACTGTACAGTGACATGAAAGGATGCCCTTCTCTCCAATATTTTGATAGCCATTACACTGCCAACACATATTCCCTAACTCCCCACTGCCATCCCGAAATAGCAATGTTCATGGACTTGACATGAGTAATCTGTCTCTGTCAAAGCCGGGCCTGTGTCATCCAAAGGCAACACCCCCGCTCACAGTTGGATTCCACCATAGCATTTACAGACACATGTACTGCTGGGCTTGCAGGAGAATGAGAAATCATTATTATTTGAATGATGGAATAATCATATTCAATTATGATGTCAAATGTGTCTTCTGGCGACAAGTGTTGTCGAAGGCTTTGCCCGATTAATGAAGGCTCTGTTTTCGTAGATTTCCGGCGGGAAACACGTACGTGCAGTAGGTCAATATCGTATTATTGAGTTCCCGTGAAAGGCTCTAGTTTACGAGAAAACAAACATGATCTTTGGAAATCGAGGTGAAAGCCGTGCTGCCCGATGGTCGCAGAATACAGACAGATATTCACTGAGAGCCTCAGCGGCCTCAGCGGCCTCAGCGGCCTCAGCAGCCTCAGCAGCTCGCCCAAGACGGCCTGTGAAATGTCCATACCGATGTGGGACCCAATGACAGCATGACATACAGCCACTGTAGGGCCAGGGAACTTTACTGATGCTTGGTTGCACAAAGTTGTAGACACGCAAAGCTGTAGGGACCCCAGACCTACCGGTCACATGACGTCAGCTGTGCTCTTCGGTGGCCGTCCACCACATCACAAAGACTGTTTATTGGTTGCAATCAATTCTCATCAGTTGTTGGAATGTGGTAATTTTTGCACCCCCCGAGACAACACACACACACACTGCACACCCCCCCTCTGAGACAACACACATGCACACCCCCAGGGAGAACAGAGCTCTGGGTCAGCCATATTCCAGCACCCCTGGAGCAGTTAGGGGTTAAGTGCCTTGCTCAAGGGCACAACGGCAGCCCTCTAGTCACCAGCTCACATCCGGCTCCCTCCTGGAGCGGGGATCGAACCAGCAACCTTCCAATTGCCACCTGCCGCCCCATCATCGTCCTCTTCGTCATCGTCCTCTTCGTCATCATCGTCCTCTTCGTCATTGTCAGACAGACTCTGACGCTCCTCCTCTCAGAGTATTTTTTCCCACTGCTCGGTTTCCGGTTTGGCGAGTTCAGAGGTCATATACTGTATACTGAGAACTACAGTGTCCTGAAATAGCTGCAGACTGCACAGAATGAGGCCCATATCCTGGGTCTGGCAGATGGGAACAGAGCTGGATCTGACAACCACTGCTGTCTGCTTTGTGTCACCGTAGACAAGGACCAGACACAGAATTTTGCTTCCCTGTGAAACGAACCGAATCAATCACCGTGGCCCTACTATCTACTGCTTATGTAACCGAGTTGAGATGGTAAACTCACTCCTCAAGTTCAGATACCCCCACCACACGCGCTGCAGAACAGCTAGCTTTGTTTGATAGCGTAGCTGGTTTACATTGGGTATTTGCGGAGGCGGTCACGTGTGTTGGCAAGCCAGAGGTCGCAAGTTCGAGGCTCGGTCAGAGCGAGTCGAGTTGCGGGGTTACTCTTGACGTCTGTTTCATCTAACAAGTGCAATCAGCTAGAGACAGACTAGCTAATGACCCACGACCTTGAACTCTATTTATAGCTCTGCGGAGTCCGCCAGCATCTGAAGTTGTTTGAGCCTTCCTCAGACCCCCGCTGCTGTCTTACAGCCTCCATCCCAGCGCTCAGGCAAGGCTGGCTTCCTACTGAGATGCTGTAACCCTGGTAACCCTCATGCCCATCCGCTGGTCATGTGACTGGCAGTCAGTCACAGGGAACTCACTTCCTCCTCACATTTGAAGCCCACTCTGCTGACCCCTGACCCCACTCTGCTGACCCCTGACCGCGCACAACAGGCATGCAGCAGTGGTTTAGCACGGGAAATCTGGCTGTGGAACTGATCTGGGGAAGTACTGTAATTCAAAACCCACCTTTTGGAGTGCTGGTTTAGATGTTAGTGCGTGTGTATTTACCACAGCACGTGTTTCTAAGGCTCTATTTTGATGTCTGTCCGTTGGTGTTGAAAAGAGGCTTTTTGTGATGCTTTGACACAAACGCCCGATGCAGTTTGACTACAGTATCAGTCAGATATGGTGTACCTACTGGAGTTATAGTAGATTATTAATCAGATGTTGTGTACCTGCTAGAGTTAAAGTAGAGGCCTAGTATTCGTGAGATAGTTTGTGCTGAGCAGAGCATTCCGGTGTTGGTGCTTGCGTGCTTCATTACCATTGGCCCAGCTGCTCTCAGCCGCCGTAATGGGGCCGAGTTTTTAATTGGGTTCTGATGGGACGCCTGCAGTCTTGCTGAGAGGAGAGGAGAGGAGAGGAGAGGAGAGGAGATGGCACGGAGGGCTCTGTTGCTGCATGTGGCTTTGTACCATGCATTATTCAGTGTGAGGATGCAGTAAAGATACTTAGCTCGTGCACTGCACTGCACACCCACCCACACACACACACACCCACACACACGCACGTACACACACGCGCACACGCACACGCACACGCACACGCACGCACGCACGCACGCACGCACACACACACACACACACCCCTCCCTCAAGGTTGTGGTGTCACCATGGGGCATATTTATAGTGTCCTAGGTGAAGTTGGGGATGGGACTGTGTTGGTGTGCAGCAGCTGCGTACGGGAGAAGGGGAAAGGCTGGTTGATACTATCATAGCTTATGGCATTTACATTATGAATGCTTCCTCATTCATGTTGACTTTTGACAGCAAATGGTTAAAACACACACACACACACACACACACACACACACACACACACATCCACATCCACAGGCGCGCGCACACACACACACGCACACACACACACACACACACAGCACTAATTATCCATCCTACTGTACCCACACACACATGTACGTATGCACGCACACACACACACACACACACACACACACACACACACACACACACACACACACACACACACACACTCACACTTCATTATCATTGCACAGCTGTCTGTCAGTCACACCTCGGGACTGATGAGATCCGGTGGTGAGATTCTCAGCAGCACAAGTCTAATTGCCTTGGCTGACACCACCCAACCCTGAGGCTGCCAAGGCCGAGCCAGGGGAAGATGAACTACGGGCGCTTCAGTGAATAACCAACAACTTCAAGTTAGCACATGTTTCGACATCTCACCATGATACGGGGCTATAGTTGACTTACTGTCCCGGTGGAGGCCGGGGGAGGCACTGAAAGAACCAGAGGACGGGCTCGTTGTGAGGCATGGAATGGAATGAGGAATGGTATCAAACACGTGACGTATCAAACATACCATTCCTCATTCCATTCCATGCATTACAATGAGCCCGTCCTCCGATTTCTACCTCCGCCAGCCTCCCCTGTACTGTTCAGACTGGATGTGCTGAAGATATTAACTTTGTGTCCATTTTATGTTGTTGTTGTTGATGACGGTTTCTTCACATTTTTTTTTTTCATTGTTTTGCTTTTCTTCTCTAATCTTCTCAATCAAATGTAATTGAGGTCACTGTCGCAGACGCAGGGTTGCTTTTTCACTATGCATCGTCTGAGAAGTGACATTCTGAGGAGAAATTGGATTTTACGATGAAGCTAATTCATCCTAAAATTTCTGGTTACCGTCTTTGTCCCTTTGGGAGCGCTAACCCACTGTAGACACCCTCATGGAACCTGTCACTAGGGGTCTGCTGACCCCTGACCCCACTCTGCTGACCCCTGACCGCGCACAACAAGCATGCAGCAGTGGTTTAGCACGGGAAATCTGGCTGTGGAACTGATCTCAAGTGCTGTAATTCAAAACCCTCCTTTTGGAGTGCATGTTTAGATGTTAGTGAGTGTGTATTTACCACAGTACATGTTTCTAAGGCTCTATTTTGATGTCTGTCCGTTGATGTTGAAAAGCACCAACACTGAAATGCTCTGCTCAGCACAAACTATCTCCCGAATACTAGGCCTCTACTTTAACTATTGTTGGATTTAACCTTCAGCCCGTACAGATTCCTGCACTGTCGGTTTCTTTTGTCCTTTAATGTCCTTGATGTTCGCTACTGACAAGAAAACATTATCCATTGAAAATATAAAGTGCCAGCCAATGGCTCTCACATTCTGCATCTTTTAAAGAAAGATAGCATTGCTGTCTTTCTTCCATGGACTGTACATGCATGTATGATTTTAATGCGCTGCATTAATGATTCCGTGTTAGATTTTGATCACAGCCTTGATGTCCAGCAATCAGTGTTGGGCTATATGTGTTTTCCATGTTCCTGTTTGATCTGGATCCTGCTTTGAGAAGAGATTACTTCTTGTTTCCTGGCCAACAACAAGCGGGAGTTTGCTGTTGATGATGATGGAGGACATCGTCAAATCAAGCAGTCTGTTTAAACAAGCTCTCTGTCTGATTGTGTCTCTCTTGTTTGCCTTTGAACGTGGGCCGTCTGAAGCGTGGAGAGTTCATATGCAGCCTCCTTTGTACTCCACACACGCACGCACGCATGCACACACACATGCGTATGCACGCACACACACACACACACGCACGCACGCACGCACGCACGCACGCACGCATGCATGCACACACGCACACACACACACACACACATACACACACACACACACACACGCACGCACACACGCACACACACACACACATACACACACACACACACACACACATACGCACACACACACACTCACTCCACCCACGGCCCTCTGAACTCAAGGGCCGTTCCAGTTCAAGGGAAAATCTCCCCTCATCAATCAGTGGTGCAGATGAGAGCAGTGACCTCTGCAGAGCAGCTTATCCTGTTGAACATCACACAGCGCAGCGTCAACATGAGGCTTCTGAATCAAACGAGGGGCTCCTTTTAACACCAGCGGCGCTCAATAACGCCAGGCCCTTCAAAAGCCTCGTGTCCGTGCACGCGGTTTAATGACGAAGGTTATTGAGGAGAAGATTCATGCATTTGAGAGAGAGAGTCTCCCGGGCTGCCGCGGCTGCCGCTCTGTGGATGTGGGAGTGTTAAAGGCTGTTTTCAGTTCATGTTTCAATAAACAGGGGATTGGATTCTGTAAGGCTTTTGATATTCATATTTACCACATTTTGCATTCACCAAGCGTCCAAGGCGTCGTCCAAGTTTCAAAGTGGAAATTATTTAGTGAAAACTTGGTTAATTAAAAGAAGCACCCACTGGGAATATTTAATTGGAAAAATTACATTTTGTGTCTTGTAATTTCCGGAAGCGGTTGACCTTCCGGCCTCTCTGGGTGAGAGGCAACAGAGGGAGTGTAGTGAGTCACCCCTCTAAGGACCCTGCCATGTTCCAGTAATTAAACAGGCCCCTCCAGGCACTCATTTCATTATTGTACTAGGAGAAGAAGTTTAGCCTTTCTTAAATTGGGCTCAGGGAGAAAACTTGTTTTGAGAAAGGGAAGGTTTGGTAATGTACTGTATATTTCATCTGAAATTTGACTTTTTTTTTTTAAAAGGTTAAAACTTCATTCTTATTCTGCAAGAGTTTTGTGCAGCCTGGTTTCCTCCATCTGCTAACAATCCATTCACCATCAGCGCTAAGGTTAAGGCCCCAGAGCTATTCAGTGTGGGCTTTAGGAAACTTCTTGGACTATGTTTGTCAATGCCATACAAAACATGTATTCTGTACAGGGACCAGGCTACACCCAGGGTGGACGGAGGGCTGATATTTCACTTCTCCAATCCTAATTGCTGCTCCTATGTGAGGTAATTTCCCATCCGTACTTGAGTGTGGCCACAATGGCAGCCACACAGAATAATAACACACCCTTTCCAACTCTTGCATGAGGCCTGGGTGGATGAGGCCTGGGTGGATGAGCCCTGGGTGGATGAGGCCTGGGTGGATGAGGCCTGGGTGGATGAGCCCTGGGTGGATGAGGCCTGGGTGGATGAGCCCTGGGTGGATGAGCCCTGGGTGGATGAGGCCTGGGTGGATGAGCCCTGGGTGGATGAGGCCTGGGTGGATGAGGCCTGGGTGGATGAGCCCTGGGTGGATGAGGCCTGGGTGGATGAGCCCTGGGTGCATGAGGCCTGGGTGGATGAGGCCTGGGTGGATGAGCCCTGGGTGGATGAGGCCTGGGTGGATGAGGCCTGGGTGGATGAGCCCTGGGTGGATGAGGCCTGGGTGGATGAGCCCTGGGTGGATGAGCCCTGGGTGGATGAGGCCTGGGTGGATGAGGCCTGGGTGGATGAGCCCTGGGTGGATGAGGCCTGGGTGGATGAGGCCTGGGTGGATGAGGCCTGGGTGGATGAGCCCTGGGTGGATGAGGCCTGGGTGGATGAGGCCTGGGTGGATGAGCCCTGGGTGCATGAGGCCTGGGTGGATGAGGCCTGGGTGGATGAGGCCTGGGTGCATGAGGCCTGGGTGGATGAGGCCTGGGTGGATGAGGCCTGGGTGGATGAGCCCTGGGTGGATGAGGCCTGGGTGGATGAGCCCTGGGTGGATGAGGCCTGGGTGGATGAGCCCTGGGTGCATGGGCACTACAGTATGGTACTTATTGCAGAGATAGGGATCATTAAAAAGTGCAAAGATTCTGACAGTGAACACTTCTTTAGAGGCAGAGTAGTGAAGGCCTTTCGGGCTTGCCTTACTGTTTGCCATAGACGTGCATATCAATAAAGTCAACTCAGTCGGAGGTCCAATAATGAGGCGACTGTGCTATGAGGGTTTTCATGAGTGTACGAGTGGAGAGCCTCATAAGTGGAATGAGGTCTGACGTGCTCACAGTCTTTGGAGTCACTGGCTGAGATGAGTCACCAGCTTTAAGTAGGTGGCAGATACCTATGGGGAACAGCAATGTGATTAATTAGTATACTGTACAGTGTGTGTGTGTGTGTGTGTGTGTGTGTGTGTGTGTGTGTGTGTGTGTGTGTGTTTTGTCTGTGTGTGTGTGTGTGTGTGTGTGTGTGTGTATGTGTGTATTTTGTCTGTTTTGTCTGTGTGTGTGTGTGTGTGTGTGTGTGTGTGTGCGTGTGCGTGTGCGTGTGCGGTGTGTGTGTGTGTGTGTGTGTGTGTGTGTGTGTGTGTGTGTGTGTGTGTGCATCTAATTAAGAGCTTTTCCAATTGACCTTTAAGGCCTTTTACGTTCTCCTAACTCTTATTTAGCTTACATGGTGCCGGTACTAGCACTTACTTAATCATGCTCTGTTAGTATTGATAACAGTGTTCCCCGAAAATGTTGTTATCATCGGACTGAGCAGCACTGCAGACTGTGGACTGAATAATTCACCTGGCCTTGGTGAACCTCCTCTGAATCCCCTCTAAGGGCAGGACTTGTTCCCACCGTACGGTGCCCTGTGTTTGGGGAAAAGTTTTACTTCAATGCTCTTTCAACCAGTAGAATATCCTGTAGCACTGTTGTGGAGTTGCTTACCCTAAAGCATTTCATCATATTGTATCCTCTATATTGTGTAAATGACCATTAAAATGTGATTGATCCTCCGGAGGTCACACTAGAAGAACACTAGAGAGACCTATAGTATGTAGTAGTGTCTAGTGAACAATTACCTCAAGCCCAATATACAGCATGTTCTTAAAAAGATCCCCCTCAACTCTGTCAAGTTCCCTTTGTGGTATTGTTATTATTATGCTCCAACGAATGCGTTTGCTGCTGCGATGACTTGCATGCTCCCTCCTCTGAATGTTTTGCAAGGTGACACTGAATAAAACAGTATGATTAGCTCACGGAAGTGGAAAACTATCAACAACTTGTCAAACGGAGAAATCTCCAGTGCTAACCTTACAACTGAGTGCCTCAGAGGCACCGAGGAGACTTGGCTTGGGGGGGGGGGGGGGGGGGGGGGGGGGGGTGTCGGACGAGCTCATTGTAATGCATGGAACGGAATGAGTAATTAATTCCATTCCATGCATTATAATGAGCTCATCCTCCTATTTCTACCTCCACCAGCCTCCCCTGGTGCGTGCGTGCGTGCGTGCGTGCGTGCGTGCGTGCGTGCGTGCGTGCGTGCGTGCGTGCGTGCGTGCGTGAGTGCATTAATATGCTATCATATCCAACAACGCAACATAAATGCATCATCCATAAACACTATTCTCATTTTAAACAACAGGATGCCATGTGTCAGGGCTTGGCTGCTTGTTCTCCCTGCCACCTGTGATCAATACGTTTTAGGACGACGAGGCAGCTGTTACAGAGCTGCAGATGAGCTGCCGCCAGTCCGGCTGAAGGCAGTGTTCCAACTCACCATCTGCTCCAGACAAGCCGGAAACACACTCAGAGACAGAGAGAGAGAGAAACCTGGTGAGTCAAACTCCAAACTTCCATCACCTTCCCAGTCTGCTCAGCCCCCGTGGCGGAGGTGTGACTGCTGTAGTCTCTGGTGTGGCTTCAGCCCCCTGGCGGAGGTGTGACTGCTGTAGTCTCTGGTGTGGCTGCCAGCCCCCTGGTGGAGGTGTGACTGCTGTAGTCTCTGGTGTGGCTTCAGCCCCCGTGGCGGAGGTGTGACTGCTGTAGTCTCTGGTGTGGCTTCAGCCCCCTGGCGGAGGTGTGACTGCTGTAGTCTCTGGTGTGGCTTCAGCCCCCGTGGCGGAGGTGTGACTGCTGTAGTCTCTGGTGTGGCTGCCAGCCCCCTGGTGGAGGTGTGACTGCTGTAGTCTCTGGTGTGGCTTCAGCCCCCTGGCGGAGGTGTGACTGCTGTAGTCTCTGGTGTGGCTTCAGCCCCCTGGCGGAGGTGTGACTGCTGTAGTCTCTGGTGTGGCTTCAGCCCCCTGGCGGAGGTGTGACTGCTGTAGTCTCTGGTGTGGCTTCAGCCCCCTGGCGGAGGTGTGACTGCTGTAGTCTCTGGTGTGGCTTCAGCCCCCTGGCGGAGGTGTGACTGCTGTAGTCTCTGGTGTGGCTTCAGCCCCCTGGCGGAGGTGTGACTGCTGTAGTCTCTGGTGTGGCTTCAGCCCCCTGGCGGAGGTGTGACTGCTGTAGTCTCTGGTGTGGCTGCCAGACCAGGGAGATGCACCACTGGAGCAGAGGTGAGTCTCTCCACACGCGTGAGCTATGGAGGGGTGAGAATGCTGGAACTCTGCAGAATAGATATAAGGAACATTGCTATTCCTCCTTCTCAACCCTCCCCCTCCCCTAGTCAACCCTAACCCCTCCCCTAGTCAACCCTCCCCCCTCCCCTAGTCCCCTAGGCCTCCCCCCTCCCCTAGTTAACCCTCCCCCCTCCCCTAGTCAACCCTCCCCCCTCCCCTAGTCCCCTAGGTCTCACCTGTCCTCATCCTTGCAGTTTTGGGTTTTATTTTTTGCTGTGACATACACAACAAATTAGGGAACAATTCACAAACATTACATAACAAATTAAAAGAAAAACGAAACAAACACAAGGGCGTTTCATGAAATTGAAAACAGACACTCATACATTTTCAATGCATACATTAAATACATAATGAACATTCTCAAAGCTACATTAGATTAGAAGCTGTTGAGACAGAAAATGGTAACTATATTTTCTTAGATTTTCTATGATTTTCTTTCTTTTTTTAATCAATTTGAGGGAGTATAATTATAAAAAAAATAATTGTTAAAATTCAAGACTGCAATATCAAACCCCTTTCATTAATTCATGGTGCACACATTTTTGTGACTTTTAAAATTAATGATATCCATTGATTGAAGAATATAACTTAGAAATAAATGCTTCATGAGCTCAGTTCACCAGAAACCAAAATATAAGATCCTTTTATTCCCCTAATTGTAAACAAACACATACAGTTAGTTTCAAACTGAGTGAAAACTATCGTTTTGATCTCATGTGATGTCAGGCCGTCTATGGCTCCGTCCATGTCTAGCCTCTCCCATGTCTAGCGTTCTTCCATGTCTAGTCTCTTCCATGTCTAGTCTCTTCCATGTCTAGCCTCTTCCATGTCTAGCCTCTTCCATGTCTAGCCTCTTCCATGTCTAGCCTCTTCCATGTCTAGCCTCTCCCATGTCTAGCCTCTCCCATGTCTAGCCTCTTCCATGTCTAGCCTCTCCCATGTCTGGCCTCTTCCATGTCTGGCCTCTTCCATGTCTGGCCTCTCCCATGTCTTATCCTGAAACAGAGGAGCTGACTGCCCATGTCTAGCCTCTTCCATGTCTGGCCTCTTCCATTTCTTATCCTGAAACAGAGGAGCTGGACTGGAACACGTCGTCTTTATACCAGGGAAACCATGAAGCCTTAAGCATACTGTCTTTTGGCTCAGTGAGTTTTGAAATGGGGAAAGTCAGTCCATGTTCCGTTTCTTCCGAGGCCAGCTTATCCTCACCAATAGAAACAATTTGCTAAACGTCTATACTGAACCATCGAGTGGCAGGACACTAGAAAGGCTCCTTATTTGGTGATATATGTTGGATGTATTTCCAAGAATAATGAAAGCATCGCATGTGCCTTTATAGCAAGCTGTGTGAGCTGTTCTCCTGCAGACTCTCTGTTCATGTGTCCCCTCGGTCTCCCTCAGGCTATTTCAGACAGCCAGTCACCCCCACCTGCAGTGGTGAGAGGGAGAGAGGACGCAGGGCTTTGTGCGAGGCGTTGATAAATGTGACAGGTACTACTTTACCACAGCTGGCCAAGTCCGGTGACTGATGTTCCAGCTGTATGACATTCAACCTGGACGGAGACATGACTCATGCTTGCTTCGGATGACGTGCAGGAGAGTGAGTAGGTTGGTTGCAGGTTGGTGCTTGTTTCGCCATGTGGCCATGTGAGACTGGAACAGCCACCTGTGGTATCACAAACTGCCCAGTGGGGAAACATCTGCATATCCTGCTTCGTCTATGCCACATACAGTACAGTCTTCTGTCAGACGGAGCGCCTTCAAAGGTCAACTGTTGGCAGTCTGTCAAATGTATGCACTCACTACAGTTTTTCGAGGGATAAAGATGTCTGCTAAATGGCATATATTGTGTGTCTGAGTAGACCGACAAGGGTTCCCATATTCGTAATCCATCACAACCTCCAGTAAGCTGCCAGGTCATTAGAGGCAGGGCGGGGCCAGGCTGGGGACTTCTCATGAGGAGCGACTGTGTCTCTCTCTGGCTCACAATGGCTCACAGAGAGACTGTGTGTCCAAGTGACTCCAGATGGCCCCCACCCACACGCCTGGCCCACAATCGGCCCCATTACTGGCCCACTCTCCGTCTCTCTCCGGGGCTAGGCTAGGTTAGCTATTAGCCTCAGCAGGCTGCCTGGTGAAGCGGCCTGTTTAATGGGGAGGAGATCATGGATTACCTTGGCACTTCTGAGAGCCAGCAGAGGATGGCCAGAGCATGCAGGAGGGTGGCCAGGACATACAGCGGGATGGCTTGTCTAGGGGGACCTGTTTTATACCTGTCTTTACAGATTTAGTATACCTGTCTTTACAGATTTAGTATACCTGTCTTTACAGATTTAGTATACCTGTCTTTACAGATTCAGTATACCTGTCTTTACAGATTTAGTATACCTGTCTTTACAGATTTAGTATACCTGTCTTTACAGATTTAGTATACCTGTCTTTACAGATTCAGGATACCTGTCTTTACAGATTCAGTATACCTGTCTTTTTCATCTATTGCAGACACTAAATTATAGTACATATCTCACCCCAAAGTCCCACTGGAAACAGGTCAGTTGTTTAAGGATGACTGGAAAATTCCAAGAAAGCGTAGCCTATTATTATGTTGTATTCAGCCCTCCAAAGATGTCAACTAGACTATTCTCTGTTAGAACTGCAAAAATGTGAACAAAAGGTCATGGTCTAACCCTCATTTATATAAAGCAATCAGAAAACCATTCCATTACCTTTCTACAGTTACGCATTCTGTCATGGCTGAAGCAAACATCTCAACCTGTACTTAATTGGGGAAAAAAATGCAATTAATATTTTAGTGAGGCAGTGCACTGCTGAAATGGGTAAAATGAATAATTGCTTTCAGAAACTGAACTTGTAAAAAAGAATTGATTTAGTACAGAACGGCAAGTTACCACGTTTCACTTATAAAGGAAATTGATCTGACTTCAGTGTAATTACAGAGGATCAGATGTTGAGTTACAGTACTTCTTTCTCTGAGTCTTCCTCCGACTCCTTCCTCTTCCCCAGGCACTTTACATCCCGCCAGCCCCACAGCTGAGGGATGGGGCTGGAGAAATGTCACCCCTCTCAGTTTCATCGACAGAGCTATGGATGCAAGGACTCACCATCCACGCGATCAACAAGCCTATTTGGGTTCAGATGGGGTACGACACTTGAACTGAGCTCATGAGGCATTTATAAGTTATATTCTTCAAGAATCAATGGCTATATATAATTAAATTCACTGTCCAAAAATGTATGTACCAATTACAGATTGCCCCTTTAAGCGTTTTTTTGTTTACTGGCATGGCCCATTGTTATTCTGTCTGTGGGTTTTGTTTACGTTCTGTCTGTGGGTTTTGTTTACGTTCTGTCTGTGTGTGTGTTTGTTTATGTTGACATGTTGAATATTCAGTGTTTGGCAGTGCTGGTGTTTATGAGATAGTCGTTAAGAGAGACCTCTGTGACCAATCAGAATTTACGGAGCATCTTCCTGTGGAAGTGGAGAGGCGGCGATGCTGTGCTCTCTGAGAGGAAGCGAATTAACTCTGGAAAATGAGTGTGCTTCCCTCCAGAGATCAGCCTTGTTGATTTTACTCTGGCAAGTAAACACCTAGCTACTCCTACTCCAAACAAACAGACGGACGGACAGACGGACAGGCAGGAAGGCAGGAAGGCAGGAAGGCAGGCAGACAGGCAGGCAGGCAGGCAGGCAGGCAGAAAGGCAGACAGACAGGTAGGTAGGCAGACAGGCAAGCAGGCAGACAGGCAGACAGGTAGGTAGGCAGGCAGGCAGGCAGGCAGACAAGCAGACAGACAGGCAGACAGACAGGCAGGCAGGCAGGCAGGCAGACAGGCAGACTGACAGGTAGGTAGGCAGGCAGGCAGACAGACAGACAGGCAGGCAGACAGACAGGCAGGTAGGTAGGTAGGTAGGCAGGTAGGCAGGCAGGCAGGCAGGCAGACAGGCAGACAGGTAGGCAGGCAGGCAGGCAGACAGGTAGGTAGGTAGGCAGGCAGGCAGACAGACAGGTAGGCAGACAGGCAGACAGGCAGAGAGGCAGACAGGCAGGCAGGCAGGCAGACAGACAGACAGGCAGACA
>NC_139666.1:2467407-2469907 GCF_951799395.1 Argentina silus
GAAGAAGGAGGGGGGTGACATGGAAGAATTTGGTGGGAGTGAACACCAGACAGGCGGCAACATTCTGGATGAGCTGCAGAGGCTTGATGGCGGAGGCAGGGAGTCCGCCCAAGAGTACGTTGCAGTAGTCAAGGTGAGAGATCACAAGTGTCTGGACCAAGAGTTGTGCTGCTTCTCTGGTGAGGAATGTACCTATCCTTCTGATGTTGTAGAGGAAGAATCTACAGGAGCGTGCTGTCGCTGAGATGTTCGCCACACAGGATAAGTGGTTGTCAAGGATCACCCCAAGGTTCTTGGCTGTCTGGGAGGAGGTCACAGTATCCAGAACATGCAATGCAGTGACTGCACCATTTTTCTTGTGAAGAATAGTAGTAGCTGCATCAAGTTATTGGTATGTTTGTCACCAGCAGGGACTGGGGAGTTTGTCAGGATCAAGAGAAAATTATGAAATTTGCTTGGTAGTGACATCCTAATCTACACAGTGTGTAATTGATTCCTATGCAAATATAGAGACCCTATAAAAACAAAGATATTAATTCCAAAATTACATGAACTATTATCCTTGCATTAAGATGGACACAATTCAACTTATTGAGTGATTTGTTGATAACATTTTCGCATTTTAGCAAATTTTAAGAGTGTCATAGCAAAGGGTCTGAATACTTGTACATGTACATGAGGTATTTACTGATTTACTGAAATTTCAAAGAACGTGTTTTCGCTTTGTCATTCTGGGGTATTGTGTGTGGGTTGGCAAATTCTTTTAATTTAATCCATTTTAAATTGAGTCTACAACGCAACAAAAAGTGGAAAAAGTTAACACTTTTTAATACTTTTATATTAAAAGTCTGAATACTTTCCAAAGGCAAAATATAATTGCAATAATCAGGGTCTCCTTCATTGTACACGATTTCCTGGACTGATTTATCTCAATTATTCATTATGATATCATCTCTTTACTATTCATAGACTCTATTCTCTCAGGGGACGGGAGGACGCGATGGAAGGGCAGTATGAAACAAAGGAGATAGCAAACAGGGGTGTCTGTCCCTCGTACACCTCCATGTTGTTATGCACACTTGAGCGCCGAAGGGAATAACAATGAAGGTATGCTAACCAGCAATTAGTAAACAAAACATTGTACGAGAAGCTCATTGCTGTCGTGCTCAGAAAGGAGCTGAGAGATTGGCTCTTCTCAACTTTGGGATTTTCACTCAGTTTGACTCTCCTTGTGTAATGTACAGGATGCAGCGTTTTGAAAGTGGGAGTGTTAGTCATTAAGTTTGGCCGTTGTCGGATGTTGCCCATCTCCTGGGTGGTGGTTTTGTTTATACAGCATTTAATTATCGTGAGAGACGGTGAAAGGAAGGGTTAGAAAACGCTGCATTAAAATTAAGAAGAATTTGCATTTTAGATTTTTACCACAGATTTTTAACCCACCTTGAATTGATTTGTCGGTAAGCCTTTATTTTTGGATACTGTACAAACCCAGCAACTACAGTGAAAGCTTGTGGTAACGATATTGTTAAGGATGAATTGTAACCCCCCCCTGATTGTGCCTGGGTTTCCTATAAACATTCCTCTGGGTCATGAGTCAGTCCCCAAACGGCCTCCAAACATGGTCTTGTTTCATCTAAACACACACCAGACTGCATCAAGGACAAAAGACAAAAGCCTGGGTTGAATCCCGCAAACTGGCTCCCCGGTTTGTGGGTCCCTTCCCAGTGTCTAAGGTGATGAACCCTGTGGCTGTGCGGCGGCAACTCCCCAGATCCCTGAGAGTTCACCCCACTTTCCATGTGGCAAGTGAGCTCCCTGGTTCCTGCCTCCAGGCCCCCCCCCCACCCCCCCGGATCATTGATGGAGGACCGGTGTATACGGTTAAGCGTCTCCTGGCCGTCAGTACCTGGTGGACTGGGAGGGTTACGGGCCTGAGGAGAGGTCATGGACCCTGACCTCATCCGAGAGTTCCACCAGGCCCATTCTGATCTGCCTGAGACGTCAGGTGCTGTCCTCAGAGGGGCCGATTACGCCTTGTGTTTTTGTATTCCCATTTTTTTTTAATCTGTGTTTGTTTTTCTGACGTTCCCTGTTGCCATCGACTGTTTGCCTGCTATTCTGATTGATTACCTGCGTACCGAAGACCTGCCTTGCCTACGCCTTACTGGATTATCTGTTTTACCTATTGACTGCCTACCTGTGTATCGAACCTTTTCTGGAAGTAAAGACTATTCTTTTGGATTTTACGTTTTGGTCTCTGAGTTGTGCATTTGAGTCCTTTGCCTGCGTACTGTATTCGTTATACGAACAACAACAAGAGAGACGGTTAGCCCGGGAGCCTACTGTTCGCAACTGGTGGGAGGCAACACATTTCAGTCTTGAGAGACTGATCCAGTATGTAACAATCGATCCCTGTCACTGTCATGGCATGTCAGCTCACTGTGGAGCGATAAGCATATGGATAGGATGAGCAGCCAGCCAATATATCTCAAGGTCCATA
>NC_139666.1:2474907-2476110 GCF_951799395.1 Argentina silus
ACTCTAAAACAACTCTCACTGCGGTCACTCCTGGGAGCAGCTGGTCTAGTGTCTGTTTATATGCGCGACTTTACATGGAGTATGCTAGCCTGGCTAATAAGCCATAGCCTATTATTTAGCCATTGCTAGCGACTTACGGTACACAGCGTATTCGTCAGTTAAGCGTTAACCAATCAATGTGATCGCTCCACCACAGAGCTCAGCTACCCTCCAGACCTCAAGGTACGAGCTGGCTAAAGTACCAGGTGATCTAGCATGGCAGGTACACACACAGCACTGGGCCTCAGACACGCCCTGATTCATCAGACTAGAGAGAGGACACGTCAATAGTTAAGAACAAGAAAGTACTTTTGGGTTGACAGGTTACAGATGGCACTACTGCTGACTGACTGGGACTGACTTACTGTACCATTTGTAACACACACTAGCCTACTAGCTTTTCTATCTTGCAATTATTCCTCACAAACGAGCTTCCCACTGCTGTCATGACTGCAGAGTCACTACCAATGGACTGACATTGATTGAAGGCCCATCTCTTCAGGCTACATCTTAACGGTCCCTCCTAAAGACCTCTTCACCCCCACTACCCCCTTGTACAGTTTCTCTACTGTTACTAAAAAAAAAAAAAAAAAAAAAATGTCCTTCTTCTAGCATTGTGACTGCCAATGGCCCCTGGTCCTAGCATTGATTACTTTATCTTATGATGACTGATGATGGACAGATGATTCACTTACTTAAAGAAATGTATTTGTCGTAAGTCGCTTTGGATAAAGGCGTCTGCTAAATGCCATGAATGTAAATGTAAATGTCACAGTAGGGTAAAGCACTGTTCTCAAATTCCCCCTCATCCTAAATAATAACAGTGTTTTTCTTGCTGTGAGCAGCGGCAAACGACATCATTCAGTATTACAGATATGCTATAAGACATAGCACTCTTTTACCATGGTGAGCACAGCTATTTTCTCAGTAAGAAGATAAACAAAGTTGTTCAGAGATATCAGATGAGTGGGAGGTGGATGAAGTCTTCAAAGTTTCCCAACTCAAAGAAGCATCCTCCCAGAGGTTCAGACAGGACCTGACTGATACGAAGATCGTGGAATGTATCTTTAATAAGCTGTCAGACTTTTCCGGTGTCCAGTCCAGACAAATTAGACCGGCGGGAAACCAAACCTCTCTTAATTCAGTTATATCATATTAAACCCA
>NC_139666.1:3221310-3223810 GCF_951799395.1 Argentina silus
CACCCACCGCCCTCTCACGCTGTCTATATGAGCACATGAGTCTCCTTTGACCATTTCACAGCACTTAAATTATACCCCGTTTTTAGGAAGCGCCCGAGAAGAAAGGTACAGTGCAGGGAGTTTCCCAGTGTGAGAGCACAAATATAGCCAAAACAGAGCCTCCTCCAAAATGATCCAGAGCTAAATGCAGTCACAGAGGCACCGCTCGCTGAGAGGCCATGGGAGTCACCCACTCCCCCTTCAGCTGGAGATGGCCAGCTTCTCCATCCAAAACCAGGAGCTAAAATCTATATGTACAGTAAGCGCTGTGTGTGTGTGTGTGTGTCTGTGTGTGTCCATGTGTGTGTGTGCTTGCGTGCGTGCGTGTGTGTGTGCGTGTGTGTGTTGGGGCAAGACTTTGGCCTCAAACTCCACAGTGTTGGCAGTCCAGGGGTGAGCCAGACCAAGGGTGTGTTCTGGTGCCTGTCACATCCCTCCTCCTTCTCCCTCTCTTCCTCTGTCCCTTTATGGCCCCGTGTGTTTTTCAGACCTTAGCTTTTCTTTGGACATTTGGAAATATATCCAACTTGTGTCAGACTCGGTTATATGAATATGTAAAGTCAAACATTTTATGTGTCCTTTTTTATATGTACTTTTGACTACGGTATATACTTGTTTGACGTGGGTGAGTTATCTGTTGTTTTAGACTTGGTTCTATGGGTTTATGAATAAACTGAGCAGATACATACATTAATTTTGCCTTTGCTCTGAGTGACAAGCCATTTAATGTGCCAAAAATGAGATGAAAAGCATAAATCAACACAGAATCGCAGGCGATCTACCACTAAATCATTTCTGAAAGCCTAATTTACTGAGTATGAAACACTTTTAAAAAACGTCTACATTTTTAAAAAGTGTTTTCACATGCCATGCCCTGAGCTACAGATTTATGCCCCAGTGGAAATACCTCAAACCGTGCAGGTTAACATTTTTTTTTTTTTTTAATCTCATCCAGGAAGCATGTGCTTTCCTTCAGATTTAATGTTTTTGGATTGGAGAAATAACCTGTTTCATTGTCCTGAATTGTCCGTGTCATGTGTATGTAGACAGAAAGCAAATAATAACCAAGTATAAAAGAGAGACAGTGGAGATAGAGGCAGCATTATGTACTCCAGGGATCTGACATATACGACACTGCCTCCTGCTGGTGGTGAAAATAACTGGGAGTGAAGTTCAAAGGAATAACGAGGATTGAGGATGTTAGCTTCAAGAGCAGATGTTAGCTTGAAGAGCACAAGAACAAGGTACTGTAATACACAGTGATTTAAAAATGTATCGTCAAACCCACTGCTAAGCTCTATTTCTTATCAAATAAGCTCAACAGGAGTTTTGGTCTCATGAACAACATGAATGGTATATTCACATACATATACCATGTCCCTGATGACCTAATCAAACCTATTTACCTCAAAATGGTTTGTTATCTAAAGGGATTAGACACACAGAAACAGACATAGACCCCCCCCCCAAAAAAAATAAAAAAAAATAAAAAGAAAAGAATAATAATAATAAGGAAAGGAAAAAGAAAAAGCTGTTTGGCAGGAAACTCTGAAAGTGTGTGAATTTCCTGTCAAAGAGTTCCATGTCTGACACCTAAAAAGGCAATGCTGTTTCAGCCGTCTCAAAGCTTTACCTCTTAGACAATTACAGGGTGATTTAGAAGTGTTGGTTAAAGTCCAGGCGACGCTGAAAATGTGCCGCTTGATGAATAAAAGGCCATTTGGACGTGAGACCACTAAGGGAACTGGCTGGCATGTCCCAAATATCAATCATCAGAGCAGGGAGACAGACGCTGGATATCACGACATATACAGCACGGTAATAACAGTGTTTCCCTATCTCTTTTGTACTGGGCATCGTACTGTATGCTAGTTGTAATGTTGATTGCAACTATTGTATTGTGTAGACTGTAGTCTTGTCAGCCATTATTATCAAATCTGCCACCATTATCCTACTACCTGTATTAGTCATACTTAGTCAATGAACTCGTTGATAACCCGACAGTTGAAGACAGTTTCCTATGCTCGTCGTGGGATGCTTTAGCATTTGCTAACTTCAGAATAGCATGGAGAAGGGGGTGTCCTTCTCCAGGGGGTGTCCTTCTCCATGCTGTTCTGAAGTTAGCGAACCCTCAAGCATACCACGACTATTCCAGCAATTCGATTCATTCATGACGTGATGGGTATCGTGTGTCACATCCATTCACTGTTGCCGGTGAAGCTTCTCAGCTATCAAATCCTGAAATTCATTCATTGCCTCATTCTGTCTTTACTTTGTTCTTGTTTTATATTTATGTTTAATGAGCTTTCCACTGCTGTCAGGACTACAGAGTCACTACCTATCTTCCGCCGTAGACTGAAGGCCCATTTCGTCAGGCTACATCTTGACTGTCCCTCCTAAAGACCTGTTTTAAAAAAAAGCATTCTAGCATTGTGACTGCCAATGGCCTCTGGTCCTAGCA
>NC_139666.1:3228810-3233810 GCF_951799395.1 Argentina silus
TTGGTACACAGAACATGCACAGAGAGAGAGAGAGAGAGAGAGAGAGAGAGCGAACCGTTACAGGTCCAAGGGAATCTCAAACCCAGACCAAACAAGGTAATGCAACAACCTAATGTTTTTACTGCCCTTGTACTCATTGGACTCCCGGGCCAATTCAATTGCTATTTTGATAATGTACTAAAGGACAAAACCACAAGATAGTACAATACAAGCAATACAATACAAAGCACATACTAGAAGTGATGATGGAAATAAGGTTAACATTTTCAGCTAAAATGAATGAGGCCTGAGGAAACATGAATCTCTTACCAGCTCATAGTTTGTTGCAGGGACACAGGGTGAAGACACCTGGAAATGAAAAGAAAGAACACGGTCAAACATGGTGTTGAAATTGTGGAGCTCATTCCTTGCACTATTCCTACAGTCACGAAACACACATTTATTGGACACGGTTATGTGGCTGTCCGGCATTGCTTAGATAACACACATGAAATGCAGTAAGATTGTGTGCAGTTTTTGTTTAGTGCATATGCCACAGAAAAATGTGTGTGTGTGTGTGTGTGTGTGTGTGTGTTTGTGTGTGTGTGTGTGTGTGTGTGTTTGTGTGTGTGTGTGTGTGTGTGTGTGTGCGTGTGTGCGTGTGTGTATGTGTGTGTGTGTGAATACATGTATGTACTCAAGGAATATTTGAAACAGTAATATGAGGAACATTTCTTAACAGAGTTATTGCAGACATCAGACCTCAGTGATGCTGTAAATTACGTGTCTTGAATAGACTTATTGTCTTGTTGACGATATTGTGCTCATATGATACACATAAAAGCAGCCTAAATCACATTTGGCCTTGGCTAAGAGGCAACAGTAAGGTAACAATTGGAATGAAATGAAATGACACATAACAAACAGTTAGTAGTCCAGCATCACAGGCAAACCCAGAAGCTAATTGCTAACTCTCAGCAACAGCTACTTTCAGATCTATCTCATCCTCTTAAACTCCATGCCCTATTTCTCAAATTTCTGCCCGAAAAACCAGACCCAAACTAAACTGCTTATAACATTAGAAATATGATGATCAGATGCAAAAGCAGGATGCCATTTGATAGGTAACTCCTTGAGGTTTTGTGTGGATATGCTCAGATCATACTTCAGAATAACGTACTACACATGACAAGGAGATAAAGTAAAGAATAATCAAATTAATAATCAAATTAAAGCAGAATTTGGGCCCAATTATGGGTCCGTGGAGCTTAAGAGGATATTATCTTAGCTCCAGAACAGGCAGTGGAAGGTCAGTGATGTTTCAAGAGGATTTCAGAGCCTGGGTCCACTAAGACTCATGATCTGCCAGGGTCCACTGTAATCCTATTATCGCTCCTATGGCTGCAACAATCAGTCCCGGAGTTTGTCAAAAGCACGAGAACGGCGGATGGTAATCAGGAAGAGTATGATCATAACAGACTTAAATAGAACAACTGAGATTAAATGTTTTCAGAAGATCTACTGATGAGGGCGAGCACCAAAACAGGACATTGTCACTGACGTTCTCTTCCTGTGCAAGTCAAATTACAAATATCGTTATTTTCTCGACAGCCTTGTCTGTGTTTTCACTTCATGTCAGGTTTTGGAAACATAACACATGCAGTATTTTTAGCCCTGGGATTTGTTCCCAACGTGTAACGCAAATTCGGTGTTAACGTTTTCACTGTCAGACAAAAGGCTATGGAGGAAATTGAAAGCAGGAGACAGTAACCGAGATTCAATCAGCTTTTGACCTTTTCTCTTTAAAAATCTCCCCCCTCTCTCGTTCCTCTCTCCCCCTCTCTCGTTCTCTCTGAACTGACCTGTCTCTGCTGTGAGTCTATCTCTGTTACAGTGCTGAGAGATTAGGCCCAGGTTATCAGTGCTGTTAACCTCTGAAAGACCCTCCATACACAGAGGCAAATCCTTGACTAATTGTCTCTGAAGCGTGAACAGAGGACTTTTGGTTTCTTTGGGGTCTGCTTTGCGTTCTTGTCGATGCTGGAACATTCCTCTCTGTCCACAAAAACAGCATTAAATTCTACCCCACTTAAAACTTACTCCCACTTAAAACGTTCTTCCCCCGACACATACTGTATGTAAAGGAATTTGTTTGCAGCACTGTAGAGCTCTACGCATCAATAAAATGGCTCCAATTTGCCACAAGGGAGAGTAAATAACGGATTATCCAGCCTAGGGCCCTGCGGTTCAGCTGCAAGTCTAATACCCAGCTTGCTTCCTCTTTGTACTGAAACCAAAAGCCTCATACAATAAGAGTTGGTCTCACAATGTACGCAGCTCTGACTCTGACTGCATGCTTAAAAGTGTTCCATTGAGTCACTTCTTATGTCAATGTGCATACATTCATGTAACTTACTCACTGATTTGACATCAAAGTTTCCTAAACTACTACTGTACTGTACACAGCCGGTAGGAATCAGAATGAGGCAGAGCAACAGCTGCTCTGATGGGTGAGTTGGCTATCGAGTTTGTATACACCCTGACATCGTCGTCCTGTTCGGAGTCCTCCTCAACTCTTTAGGGAGCTCAACGTCAACAGGATGTTTTCAAGCTAGCGAAACACATGGGCACGAGCGTGACCACCTGCCGGCGTGACCACCTGCTGGCGTGACCACCGCCAAGGCATGATTTGATTGGAGGAGCTTTCTACTGTACTGTGCTGGACTGTGGAATTACAGCTGCGGATGTTTGCGTATCGAGCTAAAAGTATCGCTGGACGGCCGCCATCAGGGTATGAAGCGGCTAAAACCAAGGTCAGGGGATGCATGAGTCATCTTGGGTTTTGTCGTCAAGGCGGCCATTACCAAACTCCTGATGGAAGAGAGGATTCCTGACTGGAAACAGGAAAGTGTTGTCATCTGATACTCGCAAAAAAAATAACAAAAATAGAAGGAACACGAGATGCAACTAGGATTTCTTTTTTATATATATATATAAATATATAGATATGTCAATGGAATCGACCCAGGGACCTTGCGATGGTATATCTGCCCAAAGTTTAAGACAATGTAAGAATCGAAAGTTACAAATTCAACATGTCACATAATCCTCCATCGTGTGATTGGTTGTTACAAAATGAATTTAGCAGCATGAGGACAACTCCATGGAATGAAATGGAAGTCTCTTGAGAAGGCGATCTGGAGCCCTCTCTCAGTATCAATGTCTGTTTCAAATCTCTTCACCCTCTTACCCTCCTCTCATCACCCTCCTCCATGCCTACCAAGTGGGCCGCTCCTGCCCGCCATCATCCTCCCCACCCCTGGGTCACTCCACACACCATGACAGCCTGGCCCCCCCACCACGTCCATGTCTCTCTACTCCTCCGGGGGATCTGGGGAGTATCTTTAGCGCTCCCATTCCGATGCCTCCTCCCTGGGCTTGACCCATGTCATCACCTGGCCCCCCTACTCTGGCCTCACCACTGTTGACAGCTAGTCCACCTGATATCAATAAGCACTCAGACACCTCATAATCCCCTGCCTCCCCTGTGCCTGTGTTACTCCACCACCACTTGAGGCATGGGGAATTTCTCCAGTTGGAGTGGGTTGAGGGGATCTGTTTATGAAGAACACAGTCAAGAGCGTAACTGGCAATGCCATTAAAGAGGTCCATGGTCTGGATGTAGAGGTCCATGGTCTGGACCTCTACACCCAGTAAAGAGGTCCATGGTCTGGGTTCGCAAATCATTGACACTTGGAAATTGTGTTCGGTCAAATGCCAGACTAAGGAGCTAATCTATTCACAGTATACTGTAAATCATACTGAATGGATGTCAACAGACTAGAGTGAAGCATGATGCGATGAATAGCTGGTCATACAATGTGCCGTTCGGACATCAGAGCAGCTGGAGAGAGGGGAACTAGACGTAAGACAAAGAGCCACTCAGAGAGGAAGTGTGGAGAAGGGCCATGTCATCGCTATGCCAACTGACAGCATGCTAACTGACACGCAGGTCTATTCAAACAGACCCCAAAGCCAAGAGGATGACCTTTTTTTTTTTTTTTTTCGTGGGCGTTGAGTTCAGTGTGCATATTGTATATTTAAATGCGATGATATTTAGCCTAACGATCTTGTAAGTACATAATCCCCCACTGCACCCCTCCCCTCAGACTCAACTTAGCCACAATAAGACCACTCACAGATGGGTCAGACTGAATAGGATGCCTACCCACATTCGAATAGCTCAGATTCTGCCCATACTAAGTAGCTATTCCCTACAAGTTGTAGAATCCTACGCGAGCAAGGAGCTTAGCACCCTGTAGCCTAGCCTGGCGTGTAGTCAAAGCTAGGCCCTTCCAAAACCACAGGGACTGTTTATCTAGAGGCAGGTGGTAGGTGAGCACTCAGCAATGGGGCAACCGCAGGTCAAAAAGCGGGTAACCACTGTGGGAAAATACCCTTGACACAGAGCAGAGAGAGGGAAGTGCAGAGCAGAGAGAGGGGAGTAACAAGTGGGGCTAATGGATTAGGTTGTGGTGGAGGCCAAGGTGAGGAGCAGAGGAGAGGGTGGGTTCTGGAATCCTCTCCGGCAGCCCTTCGGAGAATGAACGTGGTGAGAAACAAAATCTTGGGTTAGGGCATCCTGGATATGATACGATAGCTTTATTGTCCATTTGCATGGACGGCGCTTTAAGATCGGGTCCTTGTTGGAGGAATTGGTTTTCTTTACTCGGACACTCGTGAAAAAGACAACAACTTTAGGTGGGCGCACAACAAACGTAAACAAAGGTTGGGAACCACTGATTTAACACCCTTAGCCTCTGAGGAGTAGCCTACATTTACAGCACCGCAGAGGAAGAAAACCCCTTTATTTAGCATGGCGAACAACATAAAGCCTATCAGTACTCTTGTGCGTGGGGGGTGGGGGTGGGGGTGGTGCGGAGGGACAGCCAGAGCGTGTGTTGATGCTATCAGAGTGTACAAATGAGTATAATGTAATAAAGGGTAATTGTGGTGTGGCA
>NC_139666.1:3238810-3243810 GCF_951799395.1 Argentina silus
TAATGTCGATCCACTGCTGGGAACAATATTGCAAAAGGTAGTCCTAGCCAATGAGAAGATGAATCATACATTCTATGATACATCTTCAAATGGATAAACTGGTGGTTTGGGTTTTCAAAGCACCTGTGAAATTGTCTCATAGACAATCCCAACCCAAGTCACATCCAAACCCGACATTGTTTAGAAATCTACTCATCTCATCTGGTTTAGAAGAGTGACTGTGGAACACTGACAGGGTCATCAAAACCAGATGATATAAGAAACGTACAGACCATACAGATCTGAAACATTTTAGACTCATCTAATTTGGTTTTGATGGGTCTGTCAGTGTGGCCAGTAGAACAAAAGATCTGAGATAATCAATTTGAGATATGTACAGTATAGAGTTCAGCAGACAGACCATCTGTGTCCCAGACGAAGACATTAACAAATTACTGGACAGACACAACAAAATCTACGCATATTTATTTCTGAACAAATTGGAAAGGAATACAAACTGGCCAAGAAGCATCTTTCCCCAGGTATGGAAAGCCTAAGTGAGGTTTCAATGGACAACACTGAACTGTTTTTTTCAGACACACATAGCCTACACATATACACACATTATCCACACCATTACTCACTGACTGCCCACTTTCGGTGTTGCCCGCGTTATCAATAGTTTATCACTGGCATTTACGCACACGAACATACTAATTGAAAACAAGGATTTTGTCTGATTTTGATAGTCTTTAACGTTTAACGGCATCGTCTCATGAAGTGTTATTAGCCACAGGAAGAGAAGTCAGTTGTCCTGGAGCTTGCCATTGAACTCCATCCTACTGGCCATAACTGATGTGGACGCAATACGTCAGTGAATGCCTCCTCATGTCAGAGTAATGATACCATGAAGACCATGGTCTTGTCTAGGACCAGCTGCCATCCAGACCTGGACATTACTGGGCCAAGACCTTGATGTGGTCTAGAGTGGTCTCGAGACCCAAACGTCCAGAACGGGTTTCCATCTTTAATAGCCATTGTAAAAACATGGTAATCTATGAAGAACATGGTAATCTATGATAGTATCAGGTTGACTTATCACATGACTGTCAATGTGGACATGACAACAGCCCGTCTCTGCCAGCTGTGAGTCACAGAATCCAATACTGTAGAAACACAACACCTTGCGCAATAGTAAAAAAATCCTTACGTTGCCAAATAATCTAACTGAGCCGTCTACGGGGATTGCCAGAGAAGCTGCTCTCCAACAAGCTGTCATGTGAAGTAGACCCGGATTTCAGTGACAGTGGCCTGAGAAGGTCAAACAGGGCCACGTGTGACTCATAGTTGCATTACAGTGGTGGGATGTGGGGAAGACGGGAACTGCACCCAGCGATCAATTCTGACAGAGCTGGCAACCGACAGGCCTGCCATTTTGGTGCAATCATCGGCGGACAATGTTACTGGCGGACCACAAATGTAGGCCCCTTGTCAAGCTTACAGGCTCTGTATCGCTGCAGTCTAGCGGTGCTGGCACAAGACATTATTGGAAGTCATTTTGGACATGCATCTCACATCGTACAGGCCTATTATGTGTGACTTCATATCCAGTCAGAGTAGGATAACGTTGACCCCTAGAAACTGAGCTATGGTCAGTTTTACTCCCTGGGTTTGGATTGGGATTTGGGGAGGGTACAATATGTACAATCTGTATGTATTGTTGTGTCAATGTTTATACCTGCTTTATAATTGCTTTATGCACAATGTTTGTGTTTATACTGCATACGTTAACATAGGTCTCCCCTCCAGAGTAATTCCAATCAATCTTCCAGTCCAATTCTCTAAGCCTCCTCCCTGAAGTCTGCAGTGTGCTCGCTCTTGCTTTAATGTAAAATCATGGGATTGACTCATGAATGAGCTGGAGGGAGTGACTCCCATATTTCTTACACCAATCCTTTCCTTGAAGAGGGAGTGAATGAGTGTGACTTTGGGGGGATGGGTTGAGAACCCAGACTGCAACCCTGCGACTCTCTCATTCACCATGATATTGACGCGAACATATCAAAGAGACCAATTATGACTATGATACACAATTATGTGTGGAACAGTGGTTTGGGTCATTGCACAAGATTACAGTGAACTGCAGCCTTCACTACAGTATGTCTTGTGACACTAAAATACACTTGAATGGGGTATATTTTGGTTCCAATCCGCACTTCAGTTCATACAGGCCAAACTTCAGCAGGAGCTTTTACTAACATTCTGAAGGGGCCGCTGTTCACTTTAGCCCAAAATTACACTCTGGATATTTTCCCTTCCTTATTACTTTAAATGACTTCCTACGGGCCTGTAGCTGTAGTTACTATACATTAGGTGCCAAATGTCTTTAAAGTAGCTACGTGAAATGTTATCTGTTCCCTTTCGAATGTCTGTGCAGTGCTAATGTTGTCTGGTAAAACCTGTGCCAATGTTAAGGCAACATTGCAAAAAATCGAGCCTCGGACTGATTGTGTCGTTGAATAGACTCAGAACAATCTTGACTTTGAGCCTCAATGGCCGACATTCTCACATCTTTGTTGTCCTGTCCTTATCAGCGACTTGGAACAGTGTTCTCTCTTTCTCAGGCCAATGTTGAAAGATGACATTGGGGCTATTAAATGCTAAAGAAAAACCTGAACGTTTTGTGCCTCATTTGTCCTTTCTAGCATTGCCGTCTAGTGACGTATGTGAGGACAGGGCGATGTGGCCAACACTGAACCAACACTTGAAAGTACCGTCACCCTTAAAGCACTTCATCTCTGTTTCCGCCCCTTGTATAAAGCCAATGTGCCAATCAGTAACACTTCCCTTGAAGGGAGTATACATAAGCATTCACAACACCTTGAATGAAGCATTCAATACACCTTCATCAAGGTTGTAAAAACATTAAAGGTGCAATTTGCATCGTTGTGCCACCTGTGGCAACAACAAGAATTGCAACTGAATTCAACAGCTGCCTCCCAGCCAGAATAAGTAAGAATACAAACTTTGTAGACATCTCCAGACATAGAATCTGCTATAATGAATGTTGTCTTGGCTTATACAGTGGGTGAAACCTCTGAAGACCTCAGGCTTAACTGCACCTACACAATATATTTGTTTAATTTGATCTAATCCTTGTTATCTGTAAGATTATACTGTACAATTAATTAAATGTTCCCTTTGTTCCTGTGGAGGATCCCTCTGTGAACAAACACGTGTACGGACACACAACACACGCACACACACACACACACACACACACACACACACACACACATTTTACCACACAGAGCCTGGACCTACCATCAAAGCCCAAGTTTTATCATATCACCATGGAAACGTGCAGTTGGAAGAGGAAGAGAACGGAATGCAGGAAAGGAGGAGTGCAGTCGTCGCTGCTAAAACACAGACCAGGAATGTAAACAGTCATGCTGCACAAGACATGATGTTCCTTGTTTAACAGACACATACTGTGTATGTGTGTGTGTGTGTGTGTGTGTGTGTGTGTGTGTGTGTGTGTGTGTGTGTCTTTGCTCAGCGTCTGTCATAGGTTGCCTGAGGGGAAGAAGATGAAAAGGTGAGGAGGAGCGCCCGTACGGGAGATGAGGAGAGGAGAAAAGCATCACGTTTTTTTTTTTTTTTTTTTCATCAAGGTAGAATCAGCGCACAGAAGAAAGAAAAGCAGCCTCTACTGCACGCGTATCTGTGCAGACCTACTCCCCTAGTGTGGCAACACTGACCGTTGCCCTCCCACCCTAAAAACGAGCCCTGCAGTTCCATAACGGGAGGTTTTTCAAACAGACATTTATCAGGCAGCATTCCTCACCACACTGCACAACGTACCGCACTGCCAAAATGTGCTCCAACTATTCTGGGGGAGTGTTAAACGGCGGAGCTGGAATTCTAAAACACTCTTAAATCACAATTAGAGCCGTAATGTGCTGACGAAAGCAGAGACAGAAGTGTTGTTGTACTGTACACACTCCAGGGTTTCCACATACACACTCCAGGGTTTCCACACACACGCTTACCTTGTGAGGGGACAACGCACGACAGCACACACAGATGCCATGACAGCATAAACCACCTATTCCACTCTGTGTTATAATAGGATACAGCAAAGGAGACGGCCTGTTGTATGAGATGTGGTGGGAAAATAACAGGTCTTTCTTTGTCAAGATTGTACAGTAAGAAGTTGTTCTTTCATTACAGTAAGTTGTTCTTTCATGGCAAAAACACGCTCGCACGCACGCACGCACGCACGCACGCACGCACGCACGCACGCACGCACGCCAGAGGAGCCAGAGCAGCCGGAGACGGCATTACTTTTGACTTTTTATGGGCTGCGGACCATTGACTCCCCCCATTTCCGCCCCAACCACACACACACACACACGCACGCACGCGCACACTCAAACACACACTCCTTCATCACTCGCTCTCTAACTCAATGTTGCTTTTCGTCTGCTTTCCTGGCTGGTATTCCTACTACTGTGGTATCGCATGAAGGCATCGATCACAATGTGTCCAGGGTGGACTGGAGCGAAGCCTTGTCGGCAGATAATGAAGAAAAATGGGGCCTCTGCCGCAAAGAACTGAAACCCAGTCTCTCATTGGGTCCCAGCAAGTAGACCCGTTATTCCCACACAAAAAGCCACAGTATACGTTGAATTCTGGAGTCGAGACGGCATCATATTGGTTTACGTTTCTCTTGGCTCCATTGTGCAATGGAATTCGGGATAAGGTGAGGGAAGCGGGGAAGAATTTTGTCAGGGACCGATCACGGGGAGAAACGACCGGAGCGGACGAGAGCAGGGATTCTAGGACGTTGCTGACACACACGCAGACACACACACACACACACACACACACACGCAGACACACACACACACACACACACACACACGCACAAACATACAGACACAAGTCATGACAAAAAGCCTGGTTGTCTACATTACCTCAAAGACGGACTGTATTTGACAGTGAGCTTGATCCCGCGG
>NC_139666.1:3248810-3258810 GCF_951799395.1 Argentina silus
GCTGGTTGGGTTGTTTTCCAGCCTCCCGTCTCCTGACACTGACTCAGGCTTTCTCAACAGCAGTAGACAGTCCCCAATGGAACCTTTGAGAAACGCCTATGCAACGCTTGCCTTGTGACAGTAAGCTATTTACGCAGCATTAGGGGGAAGGGATATCTCTTGAGGCTGACTATCATAACATGTTTACTCTAAGCTAAGTGGGATCCGATTTTGGCTTTGATGACAACAATGCATCATTCAAATTTCAATTGAGAAGGTTACTTAGCCTCTGTCCATCCTTCTGTCCCCCTCTCTCTGTTCCTCTATCCCTCTCTCTCTCTCTGTCCCTCTCCCTCTCCCTCTCCCTCTCTCCATCCCTCTCTTTCTCTCTCTCTCTCTCTCTCTCTCGGTTCATACTCTTACTCATTGGCCTGGTGTAGACATTCTTTCCAGAGACACTGGATGACTCCATCTTGCCAGAGGTTGGGCGTTTGTTTTCTCTACTGTATCTATGCACATGGTAGTCGAGCAGTTAGAAAACACAAGGCAATGAGCCACAACTCACAGCCCGCAACAGAGATGGACAGAAGAGCGAGGAGAGCCGACCAGATGTTTTTCTTCAAGGTGTTGACTTAAACTCAAAAGCTAAAGTCTGTTCCGGTCATTCTTTTACACGTCCCACATGTTCGCACTTTCAAAAATACAAATCAGCGCTCACAATGACTTGACACACGCTTCTCAGGGCTGCGAGGGCTGCCGTGCCTGTTCAAGGCCATTAAAGCCCTGAGAAACCTTACCACTACCTTTTTCTCCCAGCCCCTTGGGTTCTCAACTCCTGTCCAGGGGTTGCACATTTTTGTTCCCATCCAGCATGACTACACCTAATTCAATTTGATTAGTTGAATCAGGTGTGTTCGTGTCAGGCCCAGAGCGGATATGTGCATCTTCTTGTTTTGTTCAGGACATCACTGGCCAGGGAAAGTACAGTGTGTCCTGTGACTCATAATTCAATTGACTTTATGACAGTGCCAGTCTGTTGTTTGATATAACACCACGTAGACTAGAGGCAAGGCTGGCACAGTGTAGACACCGTGGAGTCTGAGACTAGTATTTGGAACTGGGACTTAGACTAGGGCAGGGTTCTGGGACTGAGACTAGGACAGGGTTCTGGGACTGAGACTAGGACAGGGTTCTGGGACTGAGACTAGGGCAGGGTTCTGGGACTAAGCCTAGGGCAGGGTTCTGGGACTGAGACAAGGGCAGGGTTCTGGGACTAACCCTAGGGCAGGGTTCTGGGACTGAGACAAGGGCAGAGTTCTGAGACTAAGCCTAGGGCAGGGTTCTGGGACTGAGACAAGGGCAGAGTTCTGGGACTGAGACTAGGGCGGGTTCTCCATCTATAGTTCCAGAGAGCTACAGGGTGTGCAGCCTTTTGCTTTTGATCCAGCTTAGCACTAACACACCTGTTTCAGATGATCCACTCATCACAGACTTCAGTCTTGACCATATCAGTGTGTTAGAAGCATGTGTTAGTGCTTGGCTGAAACAGAGGGTTGCAACGTCCAGGCCCAGGTTGGAGATCCCTGAAATAGGGTGTTGGACAAGGTTTCACAGGGTTTACAGGCTACAGGGTTTTGGACTGGTTGAGAACTAATGTTCCAGACTTGTTTTTGGGACTTCATTTAGGGTCACTGGTCTTTGGAGGGGAGAAGAAGGTCCAATGTGAACTGAGGTTTTGAAATGTGAACAGGGAGAACAGAACTATAGCACAAGTGTCACAAAGGTAGAAAAGAGATGTGCAATGCCTGGCACTATTCCTCTTTTCCACTTTGCTCTGCAGTTCTAGCTAAGCAGAAACGCGAAATCCCTTTTACCCATTCTCCTCCCATGCCAAAGCCCTGACTCTGGCCAATTTTCTATAAGATAATGAAAAAGCTTTGCTCATGCTTCACGACAACACAGCTTTCCAATTACTCCCATTGCAATAAATCAGGTCCAATGGCAAAGTACTGTATTAGAGGTAAGTCACTGGAACGGGAGACGAGGGAACACGTGCCAAATGATCCTGACAGCTGCTGCTGAAGGTGAAGCTCTGCCAGGCAGAAGAGAAACAGATCCAAGGACAAGAACGACTTTGGCAGCGTTTTCTATTGCAAAATCCCAAAACTTACCTCAAAGAAGACAATGTCCAACTGATCACTACTGGGACCTTGAAAAGCATGCTGTAACTTGGTTTCAATTCTATCCATTGGTACATTGGTTAGCCAATCTGTTCCTTCTCCAATGAAGTCTCCATTTCAAGCACAACCTCCCCTACATCGTGATTCGCCAGGAGAATGACTTGACCCTGCTGCACCTCCCCAGAAAAGTTTTCTAAAAATTCTACTTGCCCATTTCATCAGACAACACCATGGTTGTCTAGATTCATACTTAGCACTTTGAGTAGAGGAAAAGCGATAGGCTTTGCCAGTTAGCCACAGACAAATAAACCAGTGTTGTGTTCCTTCCAGGTGAGTAGCAGATCAGCTACAATAACCAAATTGTCCTTTCAAGCAGAGGGCGGGTGTGCAATGTTCTCAAACCTATTGAGTGTTTTCAATCACAGTTCATACATCACATCACAGAAGCCATTCTCGCATGCCTGGTTACAGATCGACTGCATAAAGATGTAAACCATGATTCGTTTTCAACCAAATGCTCGCTACTTCTCTTAGTACGAGGCTTGACAAAGAGACGCCGAGGAGGTAGGAACCTGGAGGTAGGAAGAGGAGGTAGGAACCTGGAGGTAGGAAGAGGAGGTAGGAACCTGGAGCCATTCGTGTTGTGCCTCAGTCCTCCAAGCTACTGCTGCATTTAGCCAAACTGTAGCTACTCCAGTGGTAAAAACAATAAACAAGACGTGGCCATAAGTCTCTCAGTATCAGCAGGCCGCCTAATGAAACCTCGCTCTCAAGCAGAGACCAATCCCGCCAAGGGAAATGGACCGAGGAGACGCAAAAACACAGTGAAAAAACTGATGGTTACAAAATGACAAGCCAGTCCAAACAAAAACATGCTTTTCTTTCGGGGTTTCAAAACAGAGGTGGATGTTGAGGGAATTTCGGGGGGAGGGGAATAACGAAAACACATTCTTCATCATCGGGGAAGAAAGGGGGGAGAGAGAAAGAGGGTGGTGGTGGTGGATGATTGGCTGTGTGAACTCATGTTCTCCCGCTTTGCTTTCTCAGGCCTCGCTCCTCATTACCAGCGGAACACACAGTAGTTCCCTTCTCCAAACACACTCCGGGTCCGTGGAGATATCTGAAGGCCAGGCAGTGCTGCTCTCAACTCTAGCTCCTATAAATGGACAGGCCTACAACGCTCTCACATTGTTGGGTCCTGATATGAAAGCTCATTGTCAGAGTATTTTTTATCAATGAATTGATGGAATGTGAAACACAATGGCTTTGCTTGCTCAATGCTAAGGCACCTTAGACATAATGCCAGCCCTCCAGTCACCAGCTCACATCCGGCTCCCTCCTGGGGTGGGGATCAAACCAGCGACCCACTGATTGCTGGCCGGCCTCTCTAACCTCTAGGCTACCTGCCGCCACGTTGCATACAATGCAACACCACTGAACCGTCACTGAACTGCCAGAATGATCAAAAATATGAAGTGATGCCTTCACCCAGAGGTGTAGTACTCAAGTCCGGTCTGGATATCAAGACCACATATTAAAGGTCTTCTCTTGGTTACAGTTATACTGTATGTTTCCTCAGTCTAGACTCAATCTGGACAATGACGACTTGTCATTTATTCCGAGACCAGCCAAGTAAACAAACAATCAACAACAACTCTGAGATGTCATTATCAAAGCCCTTCATACAGGCAGATGTATTGAGTATCCCTGATGCCCTGATGAGATGCGAGTGGTGCCCAAACCAATGACTAAATCTTAATTTGAAAAATAAACAAGAAAAAAAGAGGGAGTTTTTCCTTGCCACTCTGCCGTATATTTTTTTCCCCTCTGGAGAGTTTTTCCCTTGGCTTACTCCTCCTACTCTATCATTTGATGTTAGATCATATTGTTTGTATTGTATTTATTGTTTAGTATTATTTTGTTGTGTAAAAAGCACTATACAAATAAACTGAATTAATTGATTGATTGATTAAAACTTGGCTGTAGATGTCACATCGATGTTTGTCCATATTTTCACCTCGAGATTGAGAGGTGATGTCATGTGTGTGCACAGGTGCCGTTTGCTCTTCATTCCTGTCATACACTAGTGACATTCTGACGTCCTGGACCCTCTAACAACACACCCACCAACAAACAACTACTCTCGATCTTTGCACCGACAAAAGGGGCTTTTGCACACCTGTATTCTCCCTTCAACAGGTGTGTAGGAAAAGGTAGGAGTAGGAGTATAATAAAGGCTCCCACACACTGTCTGCTTGCGAGTGTGATGTGTTTTAATAGGTGTAACGTTCCTCCCTCAGGCATCAGGTTGTGGTGGGAATAAATAGAAGGTTGCATGACCAATCAAATGGCAACAATTGCCACACACCCATCGCCATCAATAATGACCTCAGCGTTTCATAATTGCAATAATTACAAGTAGAGCATGCTGTTAAGTTAAGCAATAACAAGTTACAACATTATCTTTAATACATCTAACATCAAAATAACAACTTGAAGACTCCTCGGGCAAAACATCACGTAGGCAACTGTAGGAATTTACATTCTACGTGAGAAAAGGACTCCTTACGGGATCATCAAGGAAAAATCTTTGCCAAACTTGGCGGAGTTTCTTCTTGTGTCTGAATCTCAGTTTTTGACACTTGTGTGTTGGCAGAAACTTGCTCAGTCGATGAGTAGCATGAGGTCAAGAGAATATTTTGTTTAGTATCTTCCCTATCTCTGAATAAAGTCCTCACTGGTTTATACCAACATATCCTATATTATGTCTTTGTACCAACATATCCCTTGAAGAAGGTCTTGAAGCCTTAAACTTCTATTTACATAACAGGGGCACTACTGCTACTCCCCCCAATCAATGTATTGGCTTACTCCGTCCCTCTTAAGTCTCGGCCCAGTTTTTAGTTTTTTCAGAACCCCCCCCATTTTTCTGAATTAATATTTTATAACCATCCAATAAACATTCTATCGAGTGTAATACCTTCCCTTACCTCCCCTCAGGACAAGTAGGGTTATTCAGTTATATAGGTTTCATGTGTTTTTATGAAAGTTGAGGAAATAGCGTGACACACACACACGCACACGCACACGCACACACACACACACACATATACACACACCTAAGGTACGCACAGAAATGCTTATACTCATGCACACACAGAAACACACACGCAATCTCTCCATCACACGCACAATTCTGACCATTTGGTTTTAGTGGCTGAGGTTATGCAGAGGCCAAGTGCGAGTCTTAGCTAAATATGGATGTGGAGATTTATAACCATAGAGAGTCAGTGTGGAAACTGTCTCAGCCAGACTTTGGATTCCAAACGTGAAAGATAATCTATTAAACAAATTGGGTTGAGTGATAGGAAGGATGGAGGGGGTTTAGGGCTTGTTTCTTTAATACATCATTTATAAAGCCACTCAAGCTTGATTGATTGCTTATACTGAGCAAGCTATGTCTTTATCAGTATCACCCACTAATCTCTTAATGTCAGGGTCAGGGTCAGGGTCAGGGTCAGGGTTAGGGTTAGGGTTAGGGTCTCAAAGTGGGTTAGGGTTAGGGTTAGGGTTAGGGTCTCAAAGTGGATTGCATCCTGCCAAGGATATTATGCACCTTAAAACGAGATTCGGGAAGGGATTGTGTCTCTGATCGTAATAAAAAAAAAAAAAAGGAAGAATGTATTTATGCAGATTGGGAGTGTCTGGAAGTTTATTGATCACGATTTAATCATGCAAAGTTTCAATTTCCGCTCCGCGCTTGCTTTACAACCCCTAACATCGAAAAGTATTCCTGGCAAAGTATTCTAGTAACAACAACACCAACACAGAAAATAATCCATTATTTTTATAATTGTCCCCACAATTGTTCCCACGTTATACCCTTCATTCATCTCTTGTTTGTGTTGTAAGTATATTTCAAATGTCATGTTCGTCCAGAACATTCTGCGGTCATGAGTATGTGGCAAAAAACACAGGAGCATATTTCGCTGTAAGAGTGTTGACTGAATCACAGCAGCTTTATGCCCTATTTGACTAATTTCTGCCTGAAAAACAAACTAAACTGCTTATAACATTAGACATGATGATTAGGTGCAAAAGAAGGATGCCATTTTGTAGGTAACACCTTCAAGTTTTGTGTGGATATGCTCAGATCATAGCACAGAATAACATACTACACATGACAAGGAGATAAAGTAAACAATGATCAAATTAATAATCAAATGAAAGCAAAATTTGGGCCCGTCCAGCTCAAGTGGTTAATGTTTTAAGAATAGAGAACAGTGGCGATAAAACGCTTTCTCCTTGAAACAGTGGGTGGCTGTTGCTTGGCGAGGCCTCGCAGGCTGGTGAACTCTGACCGCCCCCCTTGCCAGGCTGCCTTGCACCGCTGGCATTTCCTGTCAGTACAGGCTGGAGGAGAGGAGTGGGTAGAGCTGGCAGTTCTGGACCATTTCAGTAATGGCTGCCAGATGAAGTAAGTGTGCGTGTGTGTGTGTGTGTGTGTGTGTGTGTGTGTGTGTGTGTGTGTGAGGTGGCAAGGGGGGTGCAATAATTGTAAATCTCTCACTGCTGTCGTTCCACAACACCAACGCAACTCTCTCCCTCTCTCCTTCCCATTCCTTATAAGTGCCCCAGCTTCAAAAACAAGTCCATCTCATGTAACGACCCCTCTGGTGATTTGGAGATGGCTTTATTTTTAGAGAGGGGTGATCGCGAACATGCAATGGTTCGGCCAAACCAAACATACTCTGGGACAGCGTGCACTTGTTTTGAGATTTTTCTGATTTTCGGAAAGCGCAAAGAACACCGTTCCCCAACGAAGCTCCGTCTTCCTCATCAACAGAGTATTTCCTTTTGATAAGATCGGATCGGCTTCAAAGGTGAAATACAGAGTCGAGATAACTGAAGAACCCAGACAACTTGGGTCACTTTTCTACACCATATAATGACACGTTGAAACATTTCTCAGAGGTTACAATGTGTCTTGCTTCGTAACAGTACCTGAGGCCATTTATATAAGGCCTACCTTTGACTGTCACTTATCTGTTGCATCCCGTGTGAAAAGATACACGTGTTTCTCATGTGTGCAATGTTAGAAAAAATTGTCTTACCTTCACCTCACATTTCTTGTGGCAGGCTAGCCGGCATACTAGAAGGGGTAAAAAAAACAAAAACAACAGAGATTGAGCATCTGTTTTCTTGAGATCTTAAATTCAAACATTGCTCTGTGTAATGAAATGTGACATTGAGTAAATGAAAAAGGGGTCCTGAAATGCTAGGGCTTCTTCCAAGTTCCATAACATGTTTGCTCTTTGGTCAAAGTCAAATATTATTCGTTGTTAGCGCTCTCATGCTGCCCAGTGCCAAGTTCATGCTCTTGGGGTTTTGGCGCTGTATCCATGGCGGGGGTCATACTACAGGTTGAGTAAGGAGTCTGCACTGCATTCCCCCAGCGTCGAGAAATCAATTGAAGAGAGGCCCTCACAAACAAACATACTTGGGGGAAAAGTCAATCTACCTATTATACAATGTCCCAGTTTGGCTAAATACTGTATGCCATGACCAGGTGTACACTATGCCACTTACTCTCACTGTTTTGTCTGTCATTTCCAGATACCTGTACAGAGTATGCCTTCACAGTGCTCAAACCAAGACACAACAACACAGTGCAGAGATTGTCACACATCTAGCACAATGATGAACAAGACACACAGACACAGAAAACACACCATAACACACAGACACAGAAAACACACCATAACACACAGACACAGAAAACACACCATAACACACAGACACAGAAAACACACCATAACACACAGACACAGAAAACACACCATAACATACAGACACAGAAAACACACCATAACATACAGACACAGAAAACACACCATAACACACAGACACAGAAAACACACCATAACATACAGACACAGAAAACACACCATAACATACAGACACAGAAAACACACCATAGCATACAGACACAGAAAACAACAACACACACAAAACATCACAGGACACACACAAACGGCACCTACAATGACCTAGAATAACAAACACACACAAAACCAGACATATCAACATAATATCCACGAAAAATTCATCACAACCAAAACATAACAAAACAAATGGCACCATTTTGCTTGAGCAAAACAGTCCCAAAAGAAACAGGCCAAAGAAAACACAATGTTTCTAAAAGACGGGGTGAGATATAGTGTAATGGAATGGGAGTTTTGAATACTGCAGCTAGCGGTTGCCTGGTGTGCAATACATTTTAATGCTATTTACTTTAACTCCAGTTGAATAAGCACCGTTTTCTCAAAAACATTATTAAAGACAAGGTCAAATAAATATCATGCTGTCGAGCACATTTGTTGTAACACAACAAAATGTGAAGAAAAAAAAAAACGTACTGAAGGCACTTCATTGTCTCAGGCAAGGTTACTCAAGGTCACCGAGCCACTCTGCAAAACCCTACCGCTCAGAATGTGAAGGAATGAAATATCTCATAGTTGAAAAACGCAAGAGGGTCTGGAGGCAGCCTAACACACCAAGAGATAAAGTCAGGGAGTGGGAGTGGAGCTGGACATGGAAACGGACAAAGAAATAGGAGAGAGTGGAAAGTACAACTGCACGTGGAAGTACAGTAACGGCCTGAAAGGGAAGACGAGTGAAATTAGATTTGGAAATGTCAAAAGACCTTCTAATAGGCCCACAGCGGATGCTCTCCTCATAAAGTACAAGAAGTGTATGCTTTCTCTGGAATACCACCGCACCTTATGTAATATGTCATTCTTCCTGCTCTGAGTCACATTTTCAAACGTGAACGTAATATTTATTATGATTCGTTCTGAAGTAATTGATCTGAGGTTGAAAGGCAGCCCCTCCCATCATTGTGTGGACAGAGGTTCCCATGGACTTCTGGAATGGAGAGAACAGAGAGGGGGGGCTGTAGCTCCTCGCACGGTCCTTGGCTTTGCGTGTTGTTTTCGTTAGCATATGAGCCTCCTGTGCTAGCCCTCCTGTGCTAGCCCTCCTGCGCTAGCCCTCCTGCGCTAGCCCTCCTGCGCTAGCCCTCCTGCGCTAGCCCTCCTGTGCTATATCGGAGTGTGGCGGATGTTAAGGGCTTGGAGAGAGACAGGGCCTGAGAGACGATGATTGGATGGGTTTGGCAGACTGCCTGGTGGATCCTGCTGTCTGGACTGCTGAGAAGCTCGGAACAGGACCTGTCTTTATAACTCACTGCATTTAGCTTACGCGTTTGGGGGAGATCTGGGTACGGGCATGGTAATGTCAGTGAGCCTGATAGGATAGTTCAGAGCGTCTGCTCTTTTCTATCCGTGTCACACGTATAAGGCCAGCGGGTGTGGGCGGGGCGGACACAGGCAGAGGAGACCCTCCTCTCTTTACCCAGTATGGACTCAATACTGAATACAGGTAAGACAGGTTGGGGAGTAGGGTGTGGGTCAGGGTTAGGGTAAACATTTGGGTGACGGTTCCAGTTGAGAATTGGGATACAGCATCAGTTAGAGTTGAGTTTGACGGGAACACATTTAGCTTGAGCGTTAATGGTCAGAGTCGTGGTTAAGGTTTAAGGTCTAAGTGTTCAGAACTCCATTTCAGCACAATGTGGAAGAGGTAAGCAAAGGTGTGGCAAGTGTTTTAGAAGTAAAGCAAGCTGTAAACTCTGTGTTTACAGGTGAAGGGATAGAGTGTGTGTGCACCAATACAACACACAAACTAACATGCAAGTGCTGAGACCAAGTGAGACATTTCCTTTACTTCAGTGGAAAGTCTAAATGAATTCAGATAAATATAGGCCTGGTATCTAATTA